>NC_089742.1:21060818-21128318 GCF_040412425.1 Macrobrachium rosenbergii
AGCAGAAGTATTTTACTCATTTGCTGAATATTTCATTTAAATTAATATACTGAGTCAAATGGTTAAAATTTGGTTTCTTATATTTATTTTACTGTAAAGTTTCGGAAAATTATATGAGTGGGGCATGAATTAAAATGATTCAACAGGTTTGGAGAATTACAAATATGAGTTTCTCATAATGAATATATATATATATATATATATATATATATATATATATATATATATATATATATATATATATATATATATATATATATATATATATAAATGTTTCTGTTTTAAAAGATAATATAAATATAATTTTGTAGGATAATGGAACATATTGTCAAGGAAATGTACAAAGGCTATAGTGAAGAGAATCGTCAAGATGGTGAAAAGGTTTGATATTGTCAATAAAAGGATAAGGCTGAATTTCACAGATATAGAACTCATCAGTATAACATAAAACAAAAGAAAATATCTCACATTCAGAGGTAAAAACTGCCTACAAAATGGAGCCTGGTTGATGAAGTGCTCTTGATAAACCCTCTCTCTAAATATTTAGTTGGGTGCATCTTCATTGAAGAACTTAAAGGGAAGATATTGCACAGCCATTTACGAGTTAGTGAAGCGTCATATCAATAAGACTTAAAACCAGACAGTCTCAACCTCTTCTTGCTATGATGAAAAGAATGTCAATGATATGCATCGAGTTTTCGTCTGCACTTTCTAATGTCAACACCAAGTTTCATGGTATAATGAGTTATGTCTAATCGTGAGCGAACTGTTTTTAATTACCAAATGACTTCATTTAAAGTTCTTGAACAAACGGAACACCAATTGCACCAGCATCAATTTACACGAGTTGATTAATCAGACCGTACATTTCTATTAAGACTTTTATCTCAAAGTATGATCTTAATTAAGCAATCTCTCTCTCTCTCTCTCTCTCTCTCTCTCTCTCTCTCTCTCTCTCTCTCCGATATATTCTCCGTAGGTTTCTGAAGTCATCTTTCTCATTACAAAAAAGCAGCTTAAACTCGTATTGCACGGAAAGAGTAAGCTGTAAAAGGAAACAGATGAAACCAAGAAAACTGATTCATGGATCATTTATGAAACTCTCTACCCGTCGGGGCCTTTTCGGAAAGAAAAGGAATTTCTGCCGCCGACGAAGTCTGAGTCCAGAGGTCAATATCACGACAACTCTTTCTATTTGAACATTGTTAACTCCACTGAAAAGTTGCTATTATAAGCATGAGCTTGTATCGGCCTACCGAAAAGGGCTTGTTCTGAAATAACAATTGATTATTTTTCCATATGATTAAAATTTATATCCCTATATCGTCACGCTCGCGCTGCCGGGTGAATGATAAGGTGGCTCTAACTAAGAATTACTGATAACTACACCTGACTAAGGGTGGCGGCGCTCCCGTGATCAGAAAAGCGAAAAATGAATGATATTCAATATTTACCAAAAATGTAAAGGGATGGAGGTAAACTTAGGATGTCCACTAAATAGTATAATTCACTAAAATCAGAGGATGAAATATTTACAGGAGCTATCAATAGAGCTCCGCGGCACTGGCAACAATTACATTGCACAAAATAATCACAAGTCAATCAAGCAAAGTGCCACAACTGGTTGAAGTCAGGGGAGCACCCTAGCGGAAGTGTAGGTGTTACTAACAGGTAAGAGCGGTGTGTGGAGTGCCAGTAAGGGCGGCGGCGTAGAGTGGCGTTGTAGAGATGGCTAGCATGGGGTATACTAGCAGCGTGTCTTCTGGAGACGGGTGAGAGGAGTGTCTACAAGCAGGGAGACACCCAAAGGGGAACTAGCATAGGTTATACTAGCGGTGTGATTTCTGGAGAGGGACTAACAAAGAAGGGGTCACCGGGGCCAGTATGTATACCAATGGCGGTGCCGGCGATGGTTGTATTTTGACACTTCTGATGGCCTCGTCTTGATGGGTCTTCCACTGTCCCCCTCGTAGGGCATGTCACTAATTCGGCTAGGTACCTAGAAAGGTCATTGTATGGCGACCAGATAAAAGCTCAAGAAAAGAGGTATCAATGGGGTGACAATGACATGGGAGAGTCTAGGGATTTGTAGGAAGGGATGTAGGTGTTAGTAGGCAGAGATGCAGGTGTGGGTCAGGTTAAGAAAGTGGCCCTTGATGGCAGCGCAGGTAGTTAGGAGGGCAAGGGAAACACAGAGAAGTGCAAAGGGTACGTGTGGTTAGGGAGCTGAGACAAATAGTAACAATAGAATGAACTCTCGGCGAGGACGTGCTATGTGCAAGCAACTGCTGAACATGTCACCTTAGGGGCAATTTACTAGGGTCAGGTCAGATCAGTAATTTCAGCTACAATCATAAATCATATTCTCATTAGACACCTGCATTGTCTTAACTCGGCCTGGGAAAAACATGGTAATACTTGGTTTGAAAACATCAAAACAGCTTGTATTTCTTTTTGAAATGTACGCCACTGTATCTCAGGTAATAAATATTCTAATTAAATTTATATTTGCAAAAATCAAGAGGAAAAGATCATGACAAATGATGAGGACTTTTATGACACCTTCCCTCTGAATGAAAACATTAACGCTAGGTTTAGGAGTGAATGTCTGGAACGATTTTTTTCCGATTGATTAATGCAACTCTCACTCTCTCTCTCATCTACATTGTCTCAAATACATAATAAAATTCTAGCCTAATATGAGGAAAAGTGCACATGCATGTTATAACAGACTTAATTTTCATAATATAAAAACACATTTTTGAAGTCTGATATATGGAAGATGTTGAGTTGCATCAGACAACCATGTCTGATGCAAAAGTAAGTGTTTGTGGGAAACCATACATAGGTTTGGGTGCTGCTTGCTTAGGCAAGTAAAGTAGGCTGTGAATAGTAGTATGAGATATGAACAGTAAGGGTGGAAGGGAGTATCTTAGTACTCTCTCTGGATTAAGGCACTAAGTACTCAAGGAAAGGATGATTCAATGCTAGAGGTCGTTATCTAAGATCCTTTAATGTTGAGACAGGACGTCAGCTATTTTATTTTCTGTGCCTTGGATATATTCAATTTTCCAACTATGGTCCTGCATGTCCAGGCTCCATCGCATGAGATGTTTATTTTGATTTTTTAACTTAGTTAGGTATCACAACGAGTTGTGACCTGTAAGAGCAGTCAGAGGGAACTTGTGATCTGCATGATGTGCCTCATAGAGTTTCATCGTCAGTACCATACCGAGCAATTCTTTCTCAGTGGTACTGTATCTGTTCTCAGCAGGTTCAACTTCTTTGAGAAACAGGCAATAGGATGGCGGATACCATCTGAGATCTGGAACATAATGGCTCCTATATCCATGTCGTTGACATCTACCATCATATAAAAGCGTTTGTTACAGTCTGGTGTGCTCAATATGGGCTTGTTCATTTGCACAGCTTTAAGGTTATCATATGCTCTCTTACATTCTGGAGTGCACTTAAACTCCTAGTTGCCTTTGAAGAGATTGGTGACAAGGGCTGCTGCTTCTGAGAAGTTGGGGATGAATCTCCAGAAATAATGGACCATTCCAATGAACCTTTGTGCTTCCTTCTTGGTTTATGGGTATGGCATGTCTCTGATGGCTTTTATTTTTGCATCTTTGGGCATTATCTTTCCGCTGCTGACAGTGTGTCCTAGATAAATGATTTTGGCAGCTCCAAACTGGCACTTCTTGAGGTTTATCACTAGATTAGCTTTTTGAAGTTCCTGGAGTACCTTTGCTATTATCCTGAGATGTTCTTCCTAAGTCATTGCATATATTACTATATTGTCTAGGTAGATGACACAGTTCTCGATGCTGGCAAGGATTTTATTCAATAGGCGTTGGAAACAGCCAGGTGCATTCTTGAGACAGAAGGGCATGACCTTATATTGATAAAACCCATCCTGGGTTGTGAGTCCAGTCAGAGGACATGATTCTTGAAAGAGTGGTACTTGCCAATATCCATTTTCAAGGTATATCTTACTGAGGAATGAGCCATTGCCCGGACTGTTGATTCACATCTCTATACTAGGAAGGGGGCACTGTTCAGGCTTTGTGACCTCATTCAGCTTCCTATAGTCAACACATAGCCGATCGCCTCCCCACTCCTTCAGTACCAGTACTACCAGGGAGGACCAAGCACTCTCGCTTTCCTAGATCAGTCCCAGTTGAAGTTGCAGCTCGTTCTGCTGCCGTACTCTCTCTGCCTTGTGTGGGTTTACTCAGTAGAAGCCCTGGGCTATCAGGCTTGTGTTTTCCTCAAGGGGAAAGTGATGCTTCAGCAGGGTTGTGCATCCCAGGGTGTCCCTCACAACAGCCTCATGCTGTGTTAACGGGCGTGTATATCAACCCATTGTCCCTGTGTCAGCCCATGGATAATTACATGGAGGTTCTCTAGGACCTGAGAATTTGTGTCTGGTGGCTGAGGCACCGTAGCCACGCCTACTATCACAAGGGAATGGGCTGGTTCATCTCTAGTTTTCTAGGATTTGTGGAGGGTTGACAAGCAACAATTTTGCTTGTTGCTGCCCACAATTTATCAGGTAGTTCAGGTTTCCTCATTTCCCTAGTACTTGATGAGGTCCTGTGAAGTGAGTTTCAAGAGGGGTTGAGGTTCCCATTCAAAGACTAAAACTTCATCTCCAACTGCAAAGCTCTGAGGTCTTGCCTTCTGGTCAGATCTGATCTTGACTCATTCATGGGTGGCTGCCTCCTTTCCTTGGGTGATGGCCCATACAGCCTGGAGGCAGTTTTGGATGTTGGGCAACTCCTTGGCCCAGTCAGCCTTCTGAGGGTCCACCCAGGCTTTGTGTAAAATTTCTAAGGGTCCCCAGGTGGAGTGAGCATACAGCAGCTCGAACAGGCTGTAATCTAAGGTTTCTGAAGGGCTGTGCCAAAGGGCGAACAGTGCGTAAGGTAGGTTGTCCTCCCATGTTCCTCCGCTCTCATGCTGAAGTTTGGTTAGGGTTGATGACAAGGATTCCATGACTAGCTAGACTATCTCAGGTCACAGGGAAGCCAAAGCAACAGAAGAAGTGAATTAGGGCCTTAATTGCATTATTGGCTGTCTCACTACGGACAGGAATACCCTCTGCATACCGCGTGAATCAGTCAATGATAGTTAGGCAATGGGCATTCCCAGATTTTGCCCAGTTCTACCCCTGGGGTGTGAAGTAGTCCACGATGACATCTCATACAGAATGAATTCTTCGTAGCTTTGCTTTAGGCACGGCCTCATTTGTGTTTCCCACTGTTTGACAGGTGGGACATGGCAGCACATAGGCTTTTACAGACTTCCTCATTCCTTTCCAGTAGAACCGATCCATAATGGCCTAGGTGGTTCAATTGACACTGAAGTGTCCTCCGATCCCATCATGGGCCAGCTTCAGGACATGGGGCTGTAATGTGCTAGAATCTACTATTCATCTGAGTCTCCCTCGCTTCTCTCGTTATATGGAACAAGACTTCGTTCTCCAGCACATAGGGTCCCCTGGAGAAATCATTGATGGTTAAGATATCATGGGGGCATCTGCCTGAAGATTCTGCAAATCAGGATCTTCTGCTTGCGCAGCAATGAGGTGGTCCCTATCCAGGCTGAGGTCCTTGGCATCTGCTCCAGTAATCATGAGGGCCTGTACTGGATCTGAGGTGTCCATTGTGGGTTGAAGCCATGGGATTTCTCCTAGGCATATCTTCTCACAGGGTACTTCTGGGGGAGTCGTGGACTCGCCAGGGGTGTCGGTCATGCAGTGTAGGGGAAGAGCAGAATCCCTCCCTTGCAGGAAGTCTTTCCCTAATACTAGAGGGTGACCAGTCGTGAGCCAGTGAGTAACTCCAAAACGATGCTCTCGTGTCCTTGGACAGTTACCTTGGATGATGATGAGATGGATGGTGGGGAGGTCCAACGAGTGACCATCAAACCAGCAAATGGAGATGCACACATCCTCCCGAATGGTAGCTTTGGGAGGCACTTGGTCTCTCCCAGTGAGACTAATTTCGGACCCGGTGTCTACCATATTGGAGAGAGCTCGGGCCAGTCCTGAGATGTTCAGGGGGGCTACAGTCACATCTTCCAACTTGACCCATCGAGTGGTTCCTTGTTACATGACCGTTGTTTGCACAGCCTTGGTCGAGGTGAAAAGAGGGCATCCAACATAACGTGTGGATACGTGACCGTCCTTCTTGCAGTCCTTACATATGTCCTTGCTATAGTCCCGCCTAAGACCCGATCCCGTCGAGGTGACAGTAGCATGGCTTTGGGTTCCAGTATCAACCTGTGTACTCCATGATTGGTTGGCTTGTGGTTTGGGGTGATTCCCTTGTTTGGTAGGCACTGCTCTGCCCTATGTCCAGCTTTCTTGCAGATATGGCACAGAATGGCTTCATCATGGGACCATTTCTTGGTTGAGCAATGGCTGAGGTGTATCCAGGAGGGGTTATCTTCTTATGGAGAGAGCTCAAGTAAGGATGATGAGTTTCCCATTCATCAGCAAGTCAGCTGCATTCGGCCGTAATAGTAGGGCACCTCTCGTGGAGGCATGTCACGAGGGCGCTGGGGGTGTAGCAGAAGAAATCCTCTACCTTCATCCTCTCGAGGACAGAATCATAGGTCTTTTAGAGAGAGATTCCATCCATAGGCCAAGGTTCTTGTCTTTGAAGTACATCTAGTCTGTCCATGTCTGTACTGCGTTCTTAGGCAGGCTCTGCCAGTTCTGTCATCGCTTCTCCGGAGTTACCTCATATGCCTGCATAATGGCTCACCTGACTGCAACAAGGTCTCCTCGTTCCTCTGCAGGCAACGAGCGCAGAGCAATGAAACTTTTTCCCTGGATGTGTCTATTTAGGATAAGGGCTTTCTTGTTGGGACTGGGGCAATAGTTCTCGAAGACCCGCTCAATGTGGTCTAACCACCCCTCTGGCTCTTCATCGTTCCAGGCTTGGACCAGGCTGTTTATTCCCTGCAGGATGGAGGGAAGGTTCGTGTCCCGGAACTGGGCAGCAGCGAGTTCATGGGTGTGCTGGGTCTCTCTCTCCTGTTGAGCTCAGGCCAGCTGGGCATCAACCCAGGTGGTAAGGGCATCTCCACAGTTGTTCTGCTCCAGGGCAAGATCCTGGAAGCGCTGTTAATCTTCGTTGTATGAGGACATAGTAAATACGCAAGCTTGCCAGAGAGGGTGGTAAGGGCACAAATGTGTGGTGGTTCAGGGTTAGTGAGTGCAAGTGTCTAACAGACAGGTAAACACCTATGTGCAGTACTCCCAAAGTACTGAATTCAGTATGAGGCACTCAAACACAGGTAGGAAGATAGGCAGTAGCCTACTTCAGGTGGGGGGTTTCTTCAGCTGAGCGTGGTGGCACCAAAAGTAACATAGAGGTTAGTTTGTGTGACCGTGTTGGCACCAAAAGACACGTGAGGTAGGTAGGCTCATGTGTGTGGGTTGGCACCGAAAAGATACGTAAGGTGGGCAGACTCGTGTGAGCTCGTTGGCACCAAAAATGTGAGTGAGGTAGGTAGGCTCGTGCGAGCGTGGTGGCACCAAAAGGCACGTGAGGTAGGTAGGCTCATGTGAGCACAGTGGCACTGCAAAGGTGCATAAAGTAGGTAGGCTCGTGTGAGCATGGTGGCACCAAAAGGCACGTGCAATAGGTAGGTCTTGGAAGACATAGTGTGTTAAGAACAAAGTAGCATGAAGCTTCAGGCAGCACCACTAGGTGCATAGAGGTTCTCAAAACTCAGGGTGGTGTCCCTAAGGACAGCAGTAGCACTTCCCCAAAGTTGCACACAAAGATGAGTATGATGTTTCAACAGAAACACAGCAGCGTCCCCACAACATTTGCACATAAGAGGGCACCCTGAAAGGTGTGTAACTGGTTAAGAGAACATAAGCACGTTCCGAAGAACACAATGTGGAACACAAAAAGTGTACTGTTTCAAAAAACAGTCAAAGTAAGTCCTAGGAATTCTCAGCAATAGGATATCATTTAAGCTTAGCATGTACAACTCATGTCCTGCTTCAATACAGTATGCTATCAAGCAACTAAGCAAAACACCCTCGGCAGCTAGTCGCAATGGGTTTGCACAGACAAGATAGTTTTGCATAAAATACCAGTTTTTATATATACATATATGCTTCAAAGTATGTACAACTCATATAATATAAACAGACACTGTTCTCATAAAGTAGGAGGTAAGGTTCTCCAGCTCCTAAGGCCTCGCTGCATTCAGTAAACAGGGTAATAAATTCTAAAGCAAAATAGGCGTACCAACAAACGAGCGTCCTCACAGGTGGACTGTCAGGTGAGCTAAAGTTAATGCAAGCAAAGTTTCTTTCGAGTGAACTGTCAAAATTACTGTCTGTCAGGGGAATCTATCGGCTGTGGCTCACGTAAAGTAGTGGGATCAATGAACTCTTGGCTAGACGGTTTGGCCAGACTTCAGGCAGGACATTCAGGCTACTACAGATTATGCTATACATGTGGTTGCCAGATAAACACAGAAGTGGACATAGTTTTACGTTACTTGAATCTAGATTACGGAAGTATATTACTCAACCCAATTTCAACAATGTTACTAATTTGATAGACATGATATGGAGGCGCAAATTATGATGAGTTAAGAAAAATAAATAACTTTAAGATACGTGATTTGATACTACTGGACGGATAACTCTAACAGGCTTATACACGCAGTTCTCGAGATGACAAATAGACATGGTTGCCAGAAAGCAGGTTTTCTCAGTGTAAAGATCTTAGAACTCTTTTGCTTGGGGACTGTGCACTTTCCCAGATTTGTTAAATTATTAACTGAGTTATTACTGTTATTACTTGACATCAATTGTCATTATTATTATTATTGAGTTCTGTCAATATCCCTTGTATTTTTCTGATAATAAGATTTCTCACTACTAGGACAAACAAAATAACATTTATTACTAATAATACTAGATTTACTAATGATAAAATTGGGGAGACAGTTTCTTTATAGTAGGAATATTCATCAGCATAGTTCATATTTTCCAGTTTCTATAATTCTAACTGAGACAACTTGAATTCATCTAATTTCTATAAGTAATTTTTATATGGCACATGTCTGTTGAATTTATGTTGTGAAAAGATGGGGTTCATAATATAACTGGTTTGCTATAACTAACTGACATGATGTTGCAAAAGATTTAACACTTTTAAACTTTATTTCTGTACTAATGTTGTGACATTTAATTTTAGCTACAACAGTATTTGGTGAAAATACAAAAATTTCTTGATCAATTATCATTCCTTCAAAAGGTTTATCATAGTTGGTGGTACATACATCCTTTTCTTGGTTTTGGTTTAACACAAGTCTCTTGAATACAGGGATAAGCATTAGTATTCTTATACAGGTTATCAAAATTACCTATATATTCATGTTCTTTTAGCAGAATACACTCATTAAAATGTTTATCAGTGAAGAATGACAATAGTAGAGCATGTTCTTCTAATGCAAAATGCCTGATTGTTTCCTTTTGAATGATTATTTGTTTATTAATTATCAGAGGAAATGGGTACACAGTGATTAATGTGTTTGTGATCCTAGTATTGAAAGGTACAACTAAAATAATTTTATCATAAAGCACTTTGGCACTTATTAAATTTTAGTATATGAATACATCTTCTACAAGTGGTTGAAAGTGTTTTTCCATGATGCAAAACTTAATGTCTTCTAATTCTTTAGGAGTGATTAGTGTTGGGCTCAAAATACCTTTATAAACAAGCAAATTCACATTTAATGTTTTTATGTTCCTGTAATATCACTTCACTTCCAGAGCAAATATATTTAAAAACTGTATGTTTTCCAACTTATTCAGTTCTTTTGTTACACTCTGACTGACTTGATTTATAAAAATTTTCAGTTTTTTTTTTTTGCTTTTTGATTGTGTGAGGTAATCACTTTATTTATCACTGTGCCTCTTGCTGCTGCCCATTTTTCCAGCCTGTCTATTCTTTCATTTTCATGTTCTACATTTGCTTAGGTAGCAACTCCAAATAATGCGTTCAAAGCAGTTCCAGTGAAAAGTAAGAGTGATCTCTTTGACCTTTTGTTCACGGTATTATCCATTTCTGTGCTTAATTTTTCTAACAATTGTATAACATTGTTATTATCACCCTCCTGTAGGGTTGATTTAATGTCCCTTTGAATTGCATATAATGTTTTCTCACTATTTAACACTGTGGTTATGTTTAAACTAATGATTTCTAAGTCTTTGATCATTTTGACTTTTTGTTCACGGTATTTTCTTTATATATAGGTTTCACTACATACATTATGTTTATCATATTTTCAGTCCAACACCAATATATACATATATATACACATATTTAACTCTGTCGGTTTCGTAGATTATATATTTTGTTTACAACATTATCTACAGCATTTTCATGTCTTATGTTATCTATAACTTTAGTGGACCATGGATCTGTTTTTACTACTTATATGATTCCAGTGAACTACTTTTTCCTTTAGATCGCTTTCATTAATTACTCTATATTTGTTTAATTTTAACACTTCTACAACGCTATGTGGTCCAGTGAACTTGGGAGAAACATTTACCTTTGACCCTTCTAGAACATGATTTTATACATAAATTTTAGTACCTACTGTAATGTCTGGTATAATGGTACTTTTATTATAATATTTGGCATGAGTGTTATGAACCACTTTTAATTTTGCCCTTGTTTTCATGATTGTCTCGTATGTCTGGTTTTCCATGCAACATAGTCATCATAGTTATAAGTATGTCTGGGTGGTGTTGCATCGTCTAATATTGTGTGAGGCATTCTTTTCTGATAACCATATGGCAAATAATGTGGGGATTCTCCTATTGCCTCATTTACAGTATTATTCAATGTGAACTGTACGTCTTCTAGTGTTAATTCCCAATCTTCTGTCCGTGGGCTCATTAAAGTTTTCAGGATATCCTTTATTTTACGATTAGTTCGTTCTACTGCTCCATTAGAACTTGGTTTATAAGCGGTTATTTAACACTTATTTATTTCATAAAATTCACATAGTAAATTCAGCAGCATTATCAGAAAGAAGAACTTGTGGACATGAATGCCTTCTGATAATTCTAGATTTAAGAGCTTCTGCTACTGTAGTTGCATCTCTGTTTGTTACTGGTACGATTTCTGCATGTCTAGTTAGATAGTCTAAGAAGACTAATATTTGTTTATTTCCTCTAATAGTCATTGGAAATGGACATAAAATGTCCATAGTTACTACTTGAAATGGATTTAGTTCTGATGGATATTTTTCAAGTGGAGCTTTAAGATTTACGTTACCTTTGTGTTGATTATAAACTATACAGTTTTGTACAAAGTTTTTGGCATCTTCACTACAATTTGGCCCAAAAAAATTTCTGGTTATGATTCTGGTTGTATTTTTAATTCTTGGATGTTCTGCTAACTTATATGAGTGTGTTAGTTCTAAAACTTCTCTGATTAGTGTTTTTGGGATGTAAGAGTATAGTCGAGAATAACCATTCTTCTCTGTTGGCCTTTTATACAACAATCCACTTATGAATTGAAAATCAGGTTTTAAGGATTCATCTAGTATTAACTGTCCTACAATTTGTCTGATTTCTTCATCTTTTTCTTGTTGTATTTTTACTCTTTCTAGATCTAAATCTACTACTTGACAACTAAAATAAACGGTATTAGTGGTAATACATTTTTCTGTTTCTTCTTGAGATCTGGATAATGCATCTGCCAAGGTGTTAAATTTTCCTGGAATATATCTGAATTCCGGGGCAAATTCTAATACACTAATGAACCATCCATTGAACTTCATGTTGTTGGTAAAGGCTCTCTTTTTAAATAAGTCACAAATGGGTTTGTGATCAGTAAGCACATTAACCTTATGACCTTTCTGCTGGGTTTAAAACTCTACGAACATAATATACTGCCCTCATTCTAGTTTTGGCCTTTTGTAACAATACAGCTCCTAGCCCTGTACTTGAGGCATCACAAGCTGAGTAAAAGTCTTTGGAAAAATCTGGGTAGACTAAAACAGGGTTCCTGGTCATTTTGCTCTTTAGTGTTTGAAAGGCTGTTTCTTGTTCATCCTTCTATTCATAATATCATCCTTCTTGATTAGTTCTGTCAAAGGTCTGGCTATAGTAGTAAAACCTTTTATAAAAGGTCTATAATAACCTACCATACCTAGGAACCTTCTCAATGCTTTCAAATTAGTGGGAGCTGGGTAATCAATTATTGCTTTTATTTTACCTGCCTGCATGCCCAGTCCATCTTCACTAGTTACATGACCCAAGTATTCTAAGGATTTTATCAGGAATTGACATTTCTTTAATTTTATTTTTAGTCCTGCAATTCTTAATCTCTCTAGGACCATTTCTAATGTTCTGAGGTGACTTTCTAAGTCTTTGCTAAAAATTATAACATCGTCCAAGTATACTGCAACATTTTCTATATCTCATAAAGTTTGTAACATTAATAAGACAAATGTTAATGGGGCTGATGAGAGTCCAAATGACATTACTTCAAACTGTAAATGTTCTCTATGTGTGCTGAAGGCTGTGAATTGGTTCGACTCTTCATCTAGAGGTACTTGCCAATATCCACTAAGCAAATCTAAGGATGAAAATATTTTGGCCTCTCCTAATTGAGCTAACATATCTTGACTTACCGGCATCGGCATTCTATCTGGAACTGTGTTGGAATTTAACTTCCTGTAATCTATTACAAGTCTCCAACTACCACCCTTCTTTAGAACAAGTAACAATGGGGAATTATATCGAGATTTAAAAGGAATTACTACCCCATCTCTTTTCATTTCCTCTATCAAATTGTCAACTATGGGTCTCTGGCTTATTGGTAATCTGTAATTAAGAATAAAAAATGGCTTGGCTCCATCATCTAACAAACTTCTATGTTGTAGAACATTCGCTCTTTCTAGTTTATCTCCTTCTATCGCTATTACGTTTCTGTATTTCTCTACCTGAATTAACTTATGTCTATTTTCTGGAAAATCTGTTCTGTTTACTTCTTGATTTATTTGAGAGGGTTGGCCATTTACAGAGAAAATTCTTTTTCTTCTACTGTTAGTAAAGCATTGTTAATAGGAATCCCTATGCAAAAGACAATGCTTGCGTATAGTGTTAGTCTGTTATCTGAATAGTTTTGGACATAAACTTCGCAGTTATCACCATCCGTGTGGACTAGTTAATTATCCATTCTGGCAAAATCTGGCAATTCTTCATTCAATAATAGAATATCCTTATCCTTTACATCCTCTTTTGATCTCAAATATACTTTTGTTAAACATTTTGGATACAAAGTTACTTCTCTGTTGAGTATAAATTGTACTTTATTATCATCAGCTGTGCTAACAGAACATATTTCTTCTTCTTCTATGGCTGAAAAATAGCAAAGCTCTGCATCTCCAGTGGTTTCTTCTGTTACTTCTATTATACTGTTTATATCTGATTTATTTATTTTATCTAAGAGCAATACTTCGTTTAGTATTTTCCCTTCACTTTCACAACTCATTACTACATTGCTATAGTTATAGGTATAGGCGCCTTGATTTTCGTTAGATTCATTGTTTTGGTCATCACAATTATTTATATCTGAGTAATTATTTATATCTGAATATATATCATCTGTAAGTGCACATTTCAACAATTCTGTATCCTGTAATTGTGGGAATTCCTCTTTTTTATCTGTTTCTATTTTATCTTGCTTGTTCTGATTACTTATCTGCTTTTCCTGTGTGTCTGTCTCGCTTGTCGAAACTGTCTCAGACAAAATGATCAGATTTGGGTGAAACTTTTCTTCGTCAAGCGTAAAACATCCGCTCTTCTGATTATCCTGTTTCAGGCTAATCTTTCCTTCACTATTATCTAATATTATTCCATACCTTATCATTAAATTCAATGAGAACAATAATTGTGAGGGAAAAATATGTCTTCTAAACTAGAAAACTTTCAAAAAATTTATGTGACAAAATATCTAAGTTCACATTCCCCAGACTTTTAATTTGTTTCCCTGCTATTCCTGTTATTACTCTACTTTGACCCTGAATCTGAGTTTCTGCAATGCCTAAATATCTGGTTAAAGTTATTTTATCAATTATTTTTACAGTACTACCTGTATCAATGAGTACAGTACATGTTTTTCCATTTATTGGAATCTTTACAATAAGCAGATCCTTTCTGTTTATTTCTTCTTCTTTCATGGAAAATATTACTTCTTTGCTATGTAAATAGGAAAATGCGGATGAACCTTCATTTCCCATTGTAACTGTTTCTCCTTTTTCTATTTTTAATAACCTTGAAGGGATTTACTTTCTTTTCTCTTTCAAAGGGTTAATTGTCACTGACTGGTTGATTTATTTATATTTGGGCGACTGTTACTTATCTCTATAACGTCTCTATTGGTTCCTTATTATTGAACCAACAGTTTTTAGTTAAATGCCCGATCTTTTTGCAGACTGCACAGACTCTAGGCTTTCTGCATTCATTAGTGGAATGATTGGTATATCTGCAGTTTTCACATGTTATTTTTGGTCTAGCTTCTTGAGCTGAATTATTCTCTGGTTTTAAATTATTTGTATTTGAATATGGACCATTATCATATCTTATGGGTGGACCATTCCTCGATTGATTCTGTCTTCCTTTCTGGTTCGGATTCCATTTTTTCCTAGTATTTTGTGCATATTTCTTCTAAAAGGAAGTTTGTCTATTCCCTACTTGCCTGGAATTATCATTATAATTGTTATTTCTTTTATATGAATCATGGGTATCTCTGCCTTTCTTTTCATTCAAAAAATATATCATCAAAAGAATGTTATGTTATTAAAGATTCCTATCTATCAAACATCAAAAAATATAACAAGATAAAAAAATTTTTTGAGAGAATTATGAAAGTTTTATACTTTCTAAGAGAGAGAACAACAACAAAAAATTTTTCATACACTCTTACAGAGAGAGAATAAAATAACTTTCCAATCACGACTTACTTATTTCTGTTGTGATTCGGTTTTAACTGTTTCACTTTTCTTTTCGCAACCAACACTGTAGTTCACTGCAGACACGCAGGATATGACTTCTGGTTTTTAAATCTTTGACTAAAACTGTCCTTTTCTTGTTTCGTCGACCTTCATGGATTCGTCTTCTTAGATTTCAAGTAATGTTGATTTTTAATGGGAATGTTTTGTCGTACATGTGAAATGCACTCATTCGTTTTAACAGATTGTGTATAGAAATCTGTTTGGGTGTATGTCGATAGCCACCAACGGGAATGTTTTGTTGTACATGTGAAATGCAGTCATCCGTTTTAACAGATTGTGTATAGAAATCTGTGTGGGTGTGTTTCGATAGCCACCAACATACGGCGTTTTTGTTTTATCTTCTGGGAATAATATTTCTTAGTTGTGGGTTTTCTAAGTGGTAATGTTTATAATTCTTACCTCATTTTGTTCAGTTTTGTCCATTGACGTTTGTCCATGTTATGATTCACTTCGCCGTCTGTTAATAAATTTTTGAGTTTTGCTGGTTGATTCGTTATGCAGTTCTTGTATGTGTACTTGTTTGTTCTTCACACTGTACTTTTTTACGTCTTCCTCGGATTCTATCCCACCACTGCCACCAAAAGTTATGATATCTTTTCTTTTTTATTTGTTTTGAACATTACCCATGTAAAGAAGTTTATTATTGTTATCTTTGTAATGTTTGTTAGAGTCCCAGGAGGGGTTTAGGAAGACACTGTGTAGCTTTCTTACTTCATTAACATACTAGTAAAATAACACTGTACATATACAAGTTAAATATATATACAAGTTAAGTAGTATGACTAAGAATCGAAGTATGAGCCTTCCTTGAATATTCTTAACCCACGACTGGTGAGGCTCTCGACCTCACTCCCCTAAGGCTCTCGGCTCTTCTCTCTCTCTTTTTTCTATCTGCTTCTCTCTCCCCTCAAGCTTGCTTTCTCGAAGGTTCTTCAAAGGAAATGTCCATCCCTCCAGTAGGCGAAACATTGCTTCTGTTCCGCCTTGTAGACATCCTTAGTGGTTGGAGATTATCTAACGACGTAGCTTTGGGTGTGATTAATTGACTTGATTCTCTCCTTCGTGGGTGGGAATAATGACGTCACTAGAAGTCTTCAGGTTCCGGTGAAAGTTGAAGGGCTAGCTCACAGGTGAGATGGGTAGGCAGTCTTTAATGGTTACACTTAGATTACGCTTAGATTACTCTCACACCAATGTTTTGGCTACATACACATAACACTTCCTGCTTCATTATTTTCTCTCTCTCCCTCTCTCTCTTTCTCTGTCTATCATTTGTCTATTAATGGTTCCCTCACATTTTTTCTATTATATATATATATATATATATATATATATATATATATATATATATATATATATATATATATATATATATATATATATATATATATATATATATTATATACATAAGGAGAGACAGAGAGATATCCCAGTCTCTGCCAAACAGAAGTATATGGATCCCTGCATCATATGGGAATGAAAATAAACGTCACAGGGACAGAAGCCTTAACCAAAAATGCCATTACTGAGAACTGGAAGGTTAACAGCTTTAGATAAAAAGCATTATGGTGAAAAGGTTTTCCATAAAAAAATGTATATTCATAACTATGAAAGATTCTGTATTGTTATAGGCGACTAATGGTTTCCGGGTGAAAAATAAATATATGTATCTGGTAACCTCTGCAGGTTCTTCAATAGACTATACTGACTTAACAGGTCTACTATATTTTTCGTACATCAAATTTGTCTGACATAAGCATCAGCATTTTTAATGGCAATAGATTTTTCTTTTACTCTTTTGTTCTACCATCAGCACATAGTTTCATCCACTTTAATTTCCTTTTTAAAATAATACCTAGTAACATAATTTCACAATGAGGTGTATTTCTTATACATCCTTTTCTTTTACCACATAATTACTATCTTTTTCAGATAAAAATTTCAGTTCAACTTTAATTATAAACATTCTCGTCGAACTTGTATTTTGCTCACAACATCGTACCGTCTGCTGTATTGTAAGTTATAGACTTATTTCCCACAACATATTTTCGGAGCTTTCTGCCGAAAAGAAAGCTTCCATCTTTTTTTTTTTATTGGAACACCAGTTTTGAGATCAAAATTTCGGTTAAACTTCAATTATAATAGAAAAACGTCTGTTAACTTTTAGTTTAGTCACAACATGGTACTATCTACTGTATTTTACGTTATAAAGTAAATTTTCCACAACATATTTTCACAACTTTCTCCCCAAAAAAGCTTCTATACATTCTTTTTTTTTTTTTTTTTTTTTTTTTTTTTTTTGAGGACCAAATAGTTTTAAAGCAGCGGAGGCATCGGGAGCATGTGGAACGCGCTCGCCTTCAATGGCCCTGCCTGCTGAAAGCACTGAAAGCATAACCCCTTTGATGTGCCGACCCCGCTGACACTCCACTCAACACCTTTTACCGGTTTTACCGCCACCTCTTTTGATGATCTCTGCCCTGACAACACCTTTAAAAAAAGCCTCCAAATCATTTCTCTTCGTCAGCTATGAAGCAAAATTACGAGACTTGCTTTTAAACGGCTTTTGGGGAGGAAATGCTGCCCAGGATGGACTGGGGAAAAGGTAGGTTTTGGAAAATCTGTTTACCCTAATACTTGGGTTTCAGGAATATGATGATCGCTGTCTTTACTATAGAACATGTCTAAAGTAAACTACAAAAAATGGAAATATTGGTTTTCTGAAAATCTGTTTATCTTAATACTTGGAATTCAGGAATATGATAAAGAATGTCTTTTCTATAAAACATTTCTATAGTGAACTACAAAAATTTAAATATTTGGCTTAGCAAAATCTGTTTACCTTAATACTGGGAATTCAGGACTATGATGATGAATGCCTTTCCTATAAAACATTTCTATATTAAACTACGAAAAATACAAAAATACAAAAAATAAAAATATTTGGCTTAGGAAAATCTGTTTACCTTAATACTTGGGATTCAGGAATTTGATGATCGCTGTCTTTACTATAAAACATTTTAAAGTAAGCTACAAAAATAAGAAATAAACAACGAATAAAAAAAAAAACAAGAATATACTATCATATCCAGTGAAAACTTTGTCGAAATAAGCAAAGTTTGCCGCCAGTTGGGAGGAACCCTATTTGTATTTTTCGCTGTTTTAATTGGTGGTAGAAGACTTTTTTCTTTTTTACTTCGTTTTTTTTTTCTCAGTATTTTTGTTTACTGGGAAAATTAGAAGGGAAGTCCCACATCCGCTCTGTTCTCTGTAACTTAATAAAAAATATGCTCTTATTTAATGCAAGCTCCACTCCAGTTGAAGACTAATTATATATATATATATATATATATATATATATATATATATATATATATATATATATATATATATATATATATATATATATATATATATATATATATATATATATATATATATATATATATATATATATATATATAATCTTCAACTGCAGAGAAGTTGACATATGGTATAAATGTAAATAAGTTGTTGCAAAGCGGTATCAAAGAAGAAATTATAATGTTACCCATCATTCGATTTTCCTACCAAAATCCAGCAAACATTGACTAATGCATAATCTCGAATTCTTGATACCTTTAGATTAAAGGAAAAAATGGCAAGGAAATCAGAAAGGTACAGTTCACATAACAACCACTTCCATTTAGCTTTCGTATTTAGAATAAGTATTACAATTTTATCAAAAAAGGTAAATTCAATGGTTCAACACAGAAGCACACTTTCAGCTTAAGAGTTAATGATAGCTGATCGGATGTGAGTTGACTGATACAAATTGCAAATAACAACTCTAGGTAAGATGATTATTGGCACAAATACTGTCAGGTGAAACGCCAAACAAACACTCCTTCCGGAATGACAGGAACATTCTCCCAAATATTGCCATTACTTCAACGATAAGTCAGACGAGGGTAATATTGAAGGGAACATCGCACTTGGCAGCCATATATCCCTTCGCGAGTTGCACAACACCTCGTGATAAAGTTAAGAGAAAAGTTAGAGTACAAAGATCTTCTTCGTACACGAGTTCGAAAAACATTTCTTGATTGACATTTCTCATATAGAAATATACCTGTTATGAAATGACAGTGAAACAGTCTAGTTTTATATATATTGCGGCAGGTATCATCCCACTATAGGAAACTGAAATATATTTGTAATTATTAAAAATTATCAATTATAATTTTGTTTTTGAAGAACGTCTACAGAATTTCGCTGAAAGAATTCGCCTAATACTTTCATCTGAATTGACTGATTCGTTAATTTCTGTAAACTGGCGTTGAACAGTCAGTAAGACAAAGAGCAAGGAGACAATATCAGGCTCGCACTAAGATACATTTCGAATGAAATGGCCTAAAATCTTTCATACTTTTAATGTGACTGAAAAGGAACAGAAATAACCAAATCATTCCGGAGGAAGTTAAATGACAAAAGGAGTTTATGGATAATTTATTAAGAGATTTTGACCTTGGCAATCAACATAATTACTTTTTCTTCTTTACTGAAAGTAAATACATGTCCATGGATGATGTCGGAGATAGACGATTGAAATAGTCTTAGTATATTTCAAATGCCTGCCATTTCCACACTTCTGAATAGTAATAACTAATATTAGATCATGAAATCTTGAAACAAACATCCCAAAGAAGTCTATTATCAAACTGACTCTTGTTCCCGAAGTCCAAAACAATAGTATATTATTTATGGAAATATTTAGTATCAAACTTGTAATTAACGTATGACGGTTTTATTCATAGTAAATAATTACTTTTTCATCCTACCTACTAACCCCAGACACTCGAACAGAGCCCAACAAGTAACATATGCTGGACATACTGTACATATTCTTTCCTCTAAAACAGGAAAACAATAAGCAACGAACAAAGGAATTCAACCTAGGGTGCAAAAAAAGTAATAAAACTCCCGTGGCAACTTGAAAAATCTCCTTAGAAATATTATGAAACTTCCACAAATGTGCTTTTGAAGAATTCTTATTTTAAGAAAATGTAGCGAAATAATTCCCATAACTTTTACAAAGCCTCCTTTTGGAAACTTCTAAAAAAAAGTTAAGTATCTGAGACTCTCTCCCGGAAATTTTGTTTCCCACAAAGAAGATGAATTCATTCGAGGAACGTGGTAATTAGATGTCTACCTTTGTTGAAAAAAATTAAAGTAAGAGTGAAACTTGTAAAAATTCATGGTAATTATCTTCACAAATTCTCTGAATAATAATATTCTTAGTTAATGATAAAGTCGCGCGTCATAAAAGAAACGTGAATTCTACGTAAAGGTGAGTTCTTGTGCTTTCTCTACGTATTTGCATTCTGTCATAATAATGATAATAGCAGTCGTAATAATAATAATAATAATAATAATAATAATAATTATTATTATTATTATTATTATTATTATTTTTTTTTTTTTTTTTTTTTTATCACAGTCCTCCTATTCGACTGGGTAGTTTTTTTATAATGTGGGGTTCCGGGTTGTATCCTGCCCCTTAGGAGTCCATCACTTTTTTCACTATGTGCGCTGTTTCTAGTAGCACACTTTTCTGCATGAGCCTTGGAGCTACTTCGGCATCTAGTTTTTCCAGATTCCTTTTCAGGGATCTTGGGATCGTGCCTAGTGTTCCTATGATTATGGGTACAATTTCCACTGGCTTATTCCATATCCTTCTTATTTTGATTTTCAGGTCTTGATACTAATCAAATATTTTTTTCTCTTTCTTTCTCATCTACTCTGGTGTCCCATAGTATTGCGACATCAATTAGTGATACTTTCTTCTTGATTTCGTCAATCAACGTCACGTCTGGTCTATTGACACGTATCACCCTATCTGTTCTGGTACCATAGTCCCAGAGGACCTTTGCCTGATCGTTTTCAATCACTCACTCAGGTTGGTGTTCGTACCACTTATTACTGCAAGCTAGCTGGTGTTTCTTGCACAGGCTCCAGTGGAGGGCTTTTGCAACTCAGCCATGCCTCTTTTTGTACTGGTTCTGTGCAAGTACCGGACATTCGCTTGCTATGTGGTTTATGGTCTCGTCTTTCATATTGCACTTCCTGCATATGGGTGAGATGTTATTTCCATCTATTGTTCTTTGGACATATCTGAATAGGGCCTGATCTTGTGCCTCTGTTATCATTCCTTCTGTTTCCCTCTTGAGTTCTCCCCTCTGTAGCCATTGCCATGTTTCATCGTTGGCCAGTTCTTTTGTCTGTCTCATGTACTGTTCGTGCATTGGTTTGTTGTGCCATTCTCCTGTCTCTATATTTCTCGGTCTTCATCTACTTTTATCAGTCCTTCTTCCCATGCACTCCTTAGCCACTCGTCTTCACTGGTTTTCAGATATTGCCCCAGTGCTCTGCTCTCGATGTTGACGCAGTCTTCTAGGCTTAGTAGCCTTCTCCCCTCTTCCTTTCGTGTTATGTATAGTCTGTCTGTATTCGCTCTTGGGTGTAGTGCTTTGTGTATTGTCATGTTTTTAGTTTTCTGGTCTATGCTGTTGAGTTCAACCGTCATCCACTCCACTACTCCTGCGCTGTATCTGATTACTGGTACTGCCCAAGTGTTTATGGCTTACGTTATGTTTCCGGTGGTGAGTTTTGACTTCAGTATCGCCTTACATCTCTGCATATATTCTTTCCTGATCGTGTCCTTCATCTCTTGGTGTTTTATATCCTCTCTTTCTATTATTCCCAGGCATTTGTATCCTGTCTCATCTATGTCTGGCAGCTTTATCCCTTCAGTCCTTGTTACTTTGCCTGTTTGTAACTTGACCAAGGCACATTTTTCTATTTCAAACTACATCCTGATGTCCCCAGATATAATCCTTACAGTCTGGATTAGGGTATCTATTTCCTTGATACTCTTATCATACAGCTTGATGTTGTCCATGAACAGATGGTTAATTCTGTTGGCTCCTTTCTTGAGTTGGTACCCAGCATCCATCTTCTCTTGTACTTTTGTCATGGGAATCATGGCTACTACGAAGAGTAGTGGGGACAGTGAGTCACCGTGAAAGATCCCTCTCCTGATGTTAACCTCTGTTAGTCTTATCAGGCTAAACCACTACTCTTCGTAGTAGCTATGATTCCCATGACAAAAGTACAAGAGAAGACAGATGCTGGGTACCAACTCAAGAAAGGAGCTTGAAAGTACAGTATTCCCGTTGCCCATTGCATTTTTATGGAGCTGATGGTGTTTTCCTCTGCCCCATATATCGTCAGGCATTCTATTAGTCACGTATGCGGTATTATGTCGAAGGCTTTCTTGTAGTCAGTCCATGCCATGCTTAGGTTGGTTATCCTTCTCTTACTATTCTTCATTACCATTTTGTTTATTAGGAGATGGTCTTTTGTACCCCTACACTTCCTTCTGCAGCCTTTCTGTTGGTAACTGCCACATTATTGGTAGGCAGGTGATAGGCCTGTAGTTACTTGCTATATTTCCCTTATTCTTGTCTTTCTGTACTAAGGATGTTCTCCCTGTGGTCATCCATTTGGGCACACGGTGGTTTGTGATACAATGCTGGAGTTGTTCTGCTATTCGTGGGTGTAGGGCCTTGAAGATTTTGAGCCAGCATCCATGGACTTCATCGGGACCTAGGGCTTTCCAGTTGGGCATTTTCTTTAGTTGATGTCTGGCTGTGTCTGTCGTGATCTCGATAAATCTTTGTTTTATTCTCCCCATTTCTTCTGCCTTGATTTTCTGGAGCCATGTTGCATATTTCTTGTGTGATACCGGATTGCTACATATGTTTTCCCAGAGTCACTTACTTGGTTTGGCTTCAGGAATTTCCTGGTGGTTGTCTCCCTGTCTTAGTTGGCTGTATAGTCTTTTCTGGTTGCTGTATAGTCTTTTCTGGTTGGTTCCGAGGAGTTTGTTATGTTGATATCCTTATATGCTTTGGCTTTAAGCCTCTGTTTTATATCTTCTATTGTGTTGTTTAGTCACTTCTCCTGTACTTTGTATTTCTCATTCAGTTCCTCTCGTGTTTTCTTGCTTCTTAGCCTCTTTTCTGCCATCTCTTTCAGTTTACTTAAGTCAGATCTCATCGGCATGATCTGTTTTTCCCCGCGCCTTTTCCAAGGAGCTTGCTGTTTTGGTTTCTGTTGGGTTGGTTGTGATGGTGGTGTTGGTGTTTGTATCCCCATGATTTCTACTGTTAGTCTTTCTCCTGCATATGCCAGGTTATTTGTTTCTGTGATACCGGTGGTGTGGATTAGTCTCATTATTTCATTAACTTAACTTGTTTTTTCCCTTAGTTTCTTTGTGTTGTAGGCTTTCATGGAGGGGATCCTTGTTCTTTCTGTATTTGGCTTCATCCATTGTCTGATCTTTTCCAACTTTTCGACCTCTCTGCTACATCTTCGGTGTTTCCTCGTGTGTCGTTGTTTGGTAGCTCATCATTCCTGTCGTTTTCTGTGTCATCGTCTCTTAGTTCGTCTTCTTGTCCTTCGTTGCTGGGTGTTATTTCTCTTTTCAGTCCTTCTCTCTCTGTTGTGGAGATCCAGTTCTTTTTCTTTGTTCCTTGCTTGGTCTACCAGCCTCTGCTCTGTTTGAGGGTTGTTATTTCTCTCATTCCAGATGTTGACCAGTCTTCTTCTGTATCCTCTTTCTGATGTCATCTCCAATCTTCTTCTGGTTTGCCTCTGTAGCTCCAGTCTCTGGTTGCTGGTTACTGTTGTTGTGGTGGTTAGTTGCTGGATGACGACCTCCAAGGACATGATCACCCTCCCCGTTGATTGGGTTTTATAACTGGCTGCCGGAAGAAGCTCCTCATTTACGTCGTTGTCGTTTATCCTTTCATTTCTTTCCATCATTGCTGAGTTTTGCTATTTAACCCATAGCTGGACCGCACCCCATCGAGAATAGGTACTCATTTACAGTTGAGTAGACTGAGGAAATTATGATAAAGATCCTTTCCCATGGAATCAACGCCGAGTAGAGCAGTTACCCATCCAACGACTGACCAGCCCCAATGTTGCTTAACCAGTCCATCGATGAGCTAAACCACTCTGCCACGGCGTCCATTTATTATTATTATTATTATTATTATTATTATTATTATTATTATTATTATTATTATTATTTTCAATGTTCTCTTTGAGGATGCAGTTTCACGAAATACCACTAAACAATATGAGTAAAGAGTTGTGTTGGAAGCAGATCAAGAGGACAGAGGCGTCAACGTTAAAAAGAAGATTACGACGATTGCAGTGATGGTTCTGGTATACGATGATAACAATCATGTTCAACAAAATTTATTTACAAGTATACATGCAAAGGAGAGCTTAGTGAAAGATTGTTTATGAAAGGTCTTTTACCCCCAAGGTGGAGTTTGCTCTCCTTAGGCCAAAAAAATAAAAATAAACCCACACGTGTAGGATGATGAAAAGGGGATCCTAAGGACATTCTCACGGCTCTATGTTGTGGAAGTAACTCCAGGGTGCATAGAGCTTACAGTCTCATATCCTGTAATCTATTAAAAAAAGGATTTAAAAGTACTAAAATAAGCTGAATCCTCTGCTCCTCGAGAAACAAAGATGAAAGGGTAATATTTAAAAAAAAATGGGAGTATGAAGTAAGTGGAATGTGAGGAACGAGGTAAGGGTTACTTTGTACTTCCTTATGATATTTTGAAAAACTGTTCGTAATGTTTACACAATCCAGAATCTTAATCTATATTTCATTACTTAAGTTTCTTATCCCTCAAACCAGAATCTCTAATCTTGCTCTGTTTTACACATGAGTGTGTTTTAGCATTTTCTTGGGTGAGCACCTTGTACAACTCAATTTCTATGTACATTTTCTCATTTCATTATGAATGCGTACTTACGTTTTATAATGTTGGACCCTCTTTTATTGCATGACATTACCAATAATGTGGTCTAATTTGAGGGTTACAAGTATTTGTAATTATGATAAGCAACATTGGATACATTTAAGTACAACAAAGAAGCGAGTGGGGAGTAAAAGATAGGTATCAACAAAGAGTTTGAATGTCATTGCTTTTGCCATGAGGAGAAATTATTAGGCAAATTTCAGAGAAAGGACTGTGATTGTCTTTATCTAAAGTATATTATGAAACTGTAATGAAAAAGAAAATTTTCAGCGGGCGTCTGAATTACCACATTGACGATTTGTCTGTTAATGATAATAACTGTTACCGAACTCGTTCGAATATCGAAATGAGAGAGAGAGAGAGAGAGAGAGAGAGAGAGAGAGAGAGAGAGAGAGAGAGGTGGTAGAAGGGACGATTAAAGAGGCTCTATACAATTTAATTGGCTGTTACGTTAGAATTCCCTGAAGTGTAAAGCAATGGGATGATCTCATTAATCTATATGGAACTCTCTTGAATATTCCATTGCGGAAGTATGAGAGTTTATTCCCGAGTATAATTGGAAAAGAGAAAATAGTCATCAATGGAGTGAATGGAGTACTATACTCTACAGTGAATACAGATACAGATTAGCTTAAAGTTACTGGGTCATATGCTTATAAAAATGGAATGAAATAGTATTCTTGACTTGTAGAAGAATGTGGAACACAAACTTGAATATTGTAAAAAAAATATTTTATTATGAAAAATACGGCTTACGATAAAAAAAAAATTATTTAGCAAAGGACTGCAATTGGGTTTCACATAATAGGTTAAAGAAAGCAGTAGTTGGGAAAGCTTTTCTTTAAAGCTTTTCTACTTATAAGAACTTCATTACCCTTAAGTAGAAAAGGTATTTAGTAAAAAGTAACGCGCACTGAGGTGCAGTAGAGTAAGCATAAAGTGAGTAATAACATCTTTAAGAAAATCCAAAAGTAGTAAACAGAAAAGAAAAAACTATGGCCAGACGAAGTTGACAGAAACAGAAAAAAAAAATCAGTTATTGAAGGAAACCTCGCACAATTAAAGTGACGTCGAGCGAAATTGGTAGATGGAATTCATTTCGTAACAGATGCTGCGGAATGGGAAGAGTTATATGGCTTCATTTATGGAAAATATTCTGTACTAGATTTTCATTAACGAAAAGTTATTTGCAAAGTTTAAGACTGTGAAAAAGTCAAGTTAATACACTTCGATTCTCAGAGGTTTTATAGCGCTACAGAGAGGTTAATTTGAGTTGATATAACCGTAATAAACGACTAATGTCATATGAGATTATTATTATTATTATTATTATTATTATTATTATTATTATTATTATTATTATTCTAACAGATGATGAAAATTAGAGAGGAACCGCCCCAGAAAAAAAAAAGAGTTCAAGTGGGCTTTCTTGAAAAGTAACGTTTTAAAATGAAATGCGATTGTTTATAAGGAAACTCGAGCACAACGGTTTCAAGATCTTAAATCGTAGGCTTTTGTATTAAAGGAATTGCTAAAAATCAGTAAATAAAAACGGAATGAAAACAAGTAAAAAATGAACCGAAGTTTCTTCGGCATAATCGAGTTTTCTGTACAGCCGCTACAGCATATAATCAAGGCCATCGAAAATAGATCTATCTTTCGGTGGTCTCAGTTTAATACTGTATGACCAACAGCCCATGAAACTTTAACCATGGTCCTGTAGTGGCCTATCCTATATCGTTACTAGAAGCACGATTATGGATAACTTTAACCTTAAATAAAATAAAAAACTACTGAGGCTAGAGGGCTGCAAAGTGGCATGCTTGATGATTGGAGGGTGGATGATCAACATACCAATTTGCAGCCTTCTAGCCTCAGTAGTTTTTTAAGATCTGAGGGTGGACAAAAAAAGTGCGGGCATGAAAAAAGTGCGGACAGAAAAAAAGTGCGGACAGAAAAAAGTGATGGCAGAAAAAAGTGCGGACGGATAGACAAAGCCGGCACAATAGTTTTCTTTTACAGAAAAACTAAAAAGCAATGGTTAAATGTTCATATATATAAACTGTAACAACTATACAAGATGGATAAAGAGTAAAGATGTATATTTATGTCATGAATACAGTAGATTATTAGTCAAATATCTGTATAAAATGACAGAATAGAAATTACATAAAAATCACTGTCACCTGAAGGATGATGGATAATAAGCAAGTAGATTTGTCATCACAAGTAGTTTATGACATGATCAAATATAGGCCGGTCATTTCTTTATGCTAGACCGGAAAAATAACCTAGATTTCATTGTTGCTTTTGACAAATTCATATCTGATAAAAATTACAGCCGAGGGGGGATATGTTTAAAAGGCATCTTACTAAATGCAATAGCTGACCTTAATAAGAAATACCCCGTCCCCGTAGATTTATGAAAGCCATCCGCTCGCTACAAAAATTAGACGTTGTAATAAGTAGATCCGACAAAGACGGCAAAATCGTGATTATGGACAAAATCTTTTACCTCGACAAAATCAACCCACTCCTTAGTGACACTGACACTAATGACAAACTAACAAAAAATCCCCTCCAAAACGTCCCCATGAAATTTTTTAGAAACGTAAGATTAATTGGCAAAGACAAAAAGAGCATTGAACTACTGGAGAAATTTCAAGTCATTAACCCAAAACTAACTTATTTTTATGGCCTTCCCAAAACTCATAAAGATAATCTTCCATTCAGACCTACCATCTCATGTGCCGGAGCTTTCAATTATTAGATTTCTAAGTGGTTAGCCTGCCTCCTTTCCCCTTTCTTAGGCACATTTTCTCCCAGTCACATTGAACATTCTGAGGATTTCTGTCACAAGTTCAAAGCACCCATACCACTTCACACCATAAGGCTTCTAAGTTTAGATGTAGATTCCTTATTTACAAAATTACCAGTATAGGACGTTCTACAGTTTTTGAGGGAAAAATTAGCCCCCTATTCAGATCATTTCCTACTAGCCCTAGGTAAAATAATAAAGTTAGTTGAATTATGTGTAACAAATAACATCTTTTATTCGTGGAGTCATTTTATAAACAAAATTTCGGGTGCAGCATGGGCAGCCCTGTAAGTCCTGTTTTAGCCAAAATATACATGGAATATTTTGAAACTGTAATAATAAACACAATAAAACCTAAAGACATGCTATGGATGAGATATGTAGATGATATCTTAACATTTTGGGATAATAAGTGGGGTAATTTCAATGAATTTCTTTCAAAATTAAATGCATTAGTGACTAGCAGTAAATTTAAACTTGAATGGGAAACAGACAACAAAATTTCCTTTTCTTGGCGTTTTAATAATTAGAGACACGACAGAATACAAATTTACCATGTACAGAAAACCAACTTTCTCTCTGGCATACATCCATTTTTAGAGCTATCATGACATTTCTATCAAAATTGGCGTAGCCAGCAATTAATTCTTAAGAGCCTTACGGATTTGCTCCCCGGATCTCCTGGGAAAGGAAGTTGAACTGATCCGTGAGCAGCTGTCATTTTTAAAGTACCCTGAAAATGTAATTGAAAAATCGATCCACAAAGCGAACACTATTTTCCTACCGTCCGCCCCCAACCATAACAAGACCAGAGAGACACCCAACTGTAATATAAAAATCCCACACCTGGACAGGATTAAGACGTTGACACAAAAACTTGGAAACTCTGTCGCTTTTGCTTTTACCTACTCAAATACCTAATTAACGTCCAACAAAAACCAGTTCCCAGAGACACGGGAGTTTACGAAATCCCTTGCCTCAACTGTGACCAATCTTGTATCGGCTTCACAGGCAAATCACTCCCCCAAAGATTAATACAGCAAAAATGTTTAGTTAGATATGGACAACAGAGCTCAGCTAGTTTTAACCACATAAATAACCATAACCACAGAATAAACTGGAATATGCCTAGTATAATTTATAGCAGCAATTGTTGGTTCAAAAGCCAGATGGTGGAATCAACTTTCATTAAACAAAGAGATACCATGAATCTTTCAAGAGGGATTCAGACATTATAGATAAAATCTTCCTCCAACCAGCGATTAAGAAGATTAAAGAGAAACTGTCAACTGGAGTGACTTAACGGCTGACCGATGGATCTTCTGGTATAAATAAAGCTTTTCTGTAACTTTTTCTCATTCACTATTTGCCTGAGGAGAGAGACAATTTTGTCTCTGAAATATAGCTTTTATTTTCCACATTTTGTCGTTTCTATGGGCTCCCTTATATTTGATGGAATTCTGTTTTAACAAAAATATTTCACAGTCATATATATATATATATATATATATATATATATATATATATATATATATATATATATATATATATATATATATATATATATATATATATATATATGTATATGTATATATATATATATATATATATATATATATATATATATATATATATATATATATATATATATAAAACTATAACATATATATTTGTAAATATGGCATAGGAAAGATAGTATTTGGTAAATATAAAATCACCGCATACAAGGGATAATATTTAAAAATATTTTTAATAGTCACTTAGTTCAGAACATTAATCAAATAATGTCAAATGAATATAGGTCCTGAGAATACCGGTAACTTTAATTCACATATCTTAATATTCTAAATCGTCTGGATAAATCGTGGATTTTAATTAATGCAGTAACTTTTTTTCATTAGTCTACTGCAACAGTGAATTCAGCATACAATTTTTTTGGGGGGGCGGCTTTTCTAAAAGTCAGATGTATCTGGAAAAAAATAAAAATGAACCGCATTCTTTGAAAACAAGTTTTCTTTATCGTCCTTAAAATGTTCCCGCACAGTAGTAGGAGCTCGGCATAATTCTAAATTTCCCAGTTATGATATTTGCAGTATTTCATTCAAATTCACATCTTTTCTAAAGAAGCATCTTCTGGTCTTGTTCATTTGGGCTTTGTTTGCGGAATGTCTATTTGCCGTTTCATTGCCTCAATGCAGCATGAAATATAATCGGCTTTTTCTGTCCGTCCGCACTTTATTCTGTCCGCATTTTTTCTGTCCGCCCCCAGATCTTAAAAACTACTGAGGCTAGAGGGTTGAAAATTGGTATGTTGATCATCCACCCTCCAATCATTAAACACGAAATTGCAGTCCTCTATCCTCAGTAGTTTTTATTTTATTTAAGGTTAAAATTAGCCATAATCGTGCTTCTCGCAACGATATAGGGTAGGTCACCACCGGCCCATTGCTAAAGTTTCATGGGGCGCGACTCATACAGCATTATACAGAGACCACCAAAAGATAGAGTTATTTTGCGGCGGCCTAGATTATACGCTGTAGCGGCTGTATAGAAAACCCGATTGTGCCGAAGGAACTTCGGCTCATTTTTACTTGTTTATTTGTTAAAATGTAAGCTTTTACAACCTTACCTTCGCTACGAATGGGATAAAGAGTGCACTGTTGGTGGGAGGGACTGCTCGATAATGGCGATGCATTGCCAAAACGAAGGTTCTTTGTATTCTTTTAGAGAAATTCCATTTTTCATAGCAAAACGAACACATTTTTTTATTCATAAACAGTAATGGTCTCTGCGGTGTTTTCCAATAAAAGCTTGCAGCTCATTTTGAACTAAAGGGATATTTTTTTTTTATTTATTTAGTGAGTTATCTTTGCAAAGCATTGCCGCTGTAGGACTTCCTAACATTATGAAAATTAGCGAAAAAACACGAAATATTTTAGTTTATTTATCTCTGGTTTGATTGTTAAAACAATTGTCTTTCGTCTTTAGTTTGCATTTCTAGTTTTCGTGTATTGATGCTTCTATTACGAAGTGACAGCTCATAGTTGTTGTTCATTATATCACACTTAAAAGAAATTCATATAATCATTAAACAATTAAGGAGGATTTGCTTTCTCCGTTTATGAACTGAGTCAGTGCAGAATGAGGTATAATTTAAATGTATATCCACATATATATATATATATATATATATATATATATATATATATATATATATATATATATATATATATATATATATATATATATATATATATATATATATATATCTCACTCTATACTTTCTTATGTAGTTTATGAACTGAGAAAGCAACTATCTTAATATATATATATATATATATATATATATATATATATATATATATATATATATATATATATATATATATATATATATATATATATATATATATATATATATATATATATATATATATATATATATATATATATATATATATATATATATATATATATATATATATATATATATATATATATGTATATATATATATATATATATATATATATATATATATATATATATATATATATATATATATGTATGTATATATATGTATTATATATATATATATATATATATATATATATATATATATATATATATATATATATATATATATATATATATATATATATATATATTATGTATTTATGTATAATATATATATATATATATATATATATATATATATATATATATATATATATGTATGTATGTATATATATATATATATATATATATATATATATATATATATATATATATATATATATATATATATATATATATATATATATATATATATATATATATATATATATATATATATATATATATATGTATATATATATATATATATATATATATATATATATATATATATATATATATATATATATATATAGGAGTGAATGTATCACATCACCGTGATTCATATACAGGCATTAAGCTACAAACGTCCTTTAATATCTAATTCGCTCTACGTTTCGGTTAACATGTATGAAAATATTTTATTTCCGAGAAGAGAGAATTGGATATTAAGAGATATATATATATATATATATATATATATATATATATATATATATATATATATATATATATATATATATATATATATATATATATATATATATATATATATATATATATATATATATATATATATATATATATATATATATATATATATATATATATCACTCTACACTTGCGTAGTTTATAAACTGAGAAAGCAACTCCTCCCTAATTATCTATAAAGTATAATAAAATTTGACTAGTCCGTGGATCAATCCTTGGAACTACCCCCACTGTAAGTGAGCACAAGTGTCAGATGAGTTGGATAAAAGGGCATGAAGCCAGCAACGTCATTCCCAAAGACAAGCTGAGAAACCTGAATGCTGTACCCCTCTGGTGCCACACCACCAACGGGGAAAAAGGAGTTTATTTGATCGCCAGATGAGACCGCCCATAAAAGTATGCTGACATGGGATGCCCGATAAGACACGCTCGTTATTAATACATGCCTTTTTTTTCTGACCAATCCTTGCTCTTGCCAAGTATTTCCTGAAACTTATGAATAACGTTTATACGACACACCGTCTTTGGAAAGGGAGATAATTATCTGCTGTAATGTTTCAAAATAAGCTTGTTCTGAAGGAAAATACTATCATAGCCATTTCAACGCAGGGGGAAATAATATTCTTGGCAAGAGACCTCGGGCGTACTCTCTGGCAGCATAGTTCACACAAAAAATCGAGCGAAAGCAGTTATCTGTAAGCATTGGGTAGCAAGAGACGAACCCAGGAGGCCGCGGCTAATCTTCTTCTATCGGTGAGGTTCCCGGTGTCGAGGTCCCCAACGCTCCATAACTTGTCGGGAGGAGACGGAGCCCAACATCCTCTTGTTTCCTTTATGGGGCCACTTTGTCTTGGAGCCTTTCCGAAGTGACCCTCTGGGACTAGTATCGAGGTGGAGTTTTCCCTCTCTCCTACTGGGACATCAATCCACCTTTCTTTAGTGTTCTCTTCACATCCAGAGGAGGTGGGAGGAGGGCTGCCTGATTCCCATTTGTTCCTTAGTTAAGCAGGCAATTAACTAATGGTAAATCACGGGCGCGGCAAGATCCTTAACGTACTTTAGATTTTAACTCGGGAGTGGAAGAGGATCTAAAGTTCGTGCAAGAAGAATTAGAAAGTAGAGTCTTCTATTAACTCTTTTTTTCAAAAATTTGAAGGCTACGAACAGACGTTATGTGTTTTTCGTGGATGCAGTTTTGGCCGCTACTATGATAAACAAGTAAAGAATGCGCAGAAGTTTCTTCAGCGCAGTCGAGTTTTCTGTACCGCGTTTAATCAAGCCATAATGCTGTATGAGGCGCGGTCCGTGAAACTTTAACCAGGGCCCGGTGGTGACCTGGCCTATATCGTTGCCAGACGCACGATTGTGGTTAACTTTAACCTTAAACAAAATAGAGTGCTGCAACTTGGCATATTTGATGTTTGGAGGGTGGATGATCTACATACTAATTTGCAGCCCTCTAGCATCAGTATTTTTAAGATCTGAGGGCGGACAGAATAAAGTGCGGACAGAAAACAGTGCGGACGGACAGTTTTAGTTTTCTTTTCAGAAAACTAAAACTTTTTCGGTTTCTCTCTTTAATGTAAAGTGAATACTGACTTTGTTGCAATAACTTTCCTGATACCTTGTAACAAGAAATTGAGTCATTCGTTGAGTGCAATATGAAATTTACGTTGTATATAAATAAGTTATCTAGTTGGGTGGAGACCTTTCTAAATACGTTGACTTATTCAGGTCTCCGTAGCTTCTAATATCTCACCAGTTGAAGATCAACACTGCTTATTGGTTGCATTTAGAAATGAAGGAAAACCAAATTGATTTCTCTCGCAACATAATAAAGTCTATGATGATGAAAGAACATAAGAAGAGACGAACAGGGAGAAGCAAAGTAGAGCGAAGTGAAAAATGAAGAACGAAAATTTTACGGGATTATTTGAAAGTGAAGAAATTTGAAATGGGGCAGGAGTTGAAGGAAAATGAAAAGTGCTCTAAAAACGTGGCGTGTGTCTGCGGGTGCGTATGTATGTGTGTATGTGTGTAAGTGTATGTGAGAGAGAGACAGAGACAGTGAGAGAGACATAGAGAGAGAGAGACAGACAGACAGACAGACAGACAGACAGACAAACAGACAGACAGAGACAGAGAGTACATGGAAAAATGGAGAAAAATACTTGAAAACAGAGGAACAAGAACCGTTCCCTTAACCTTCAAAAACTGACTTAAAGAGACGCGCTAAAAGGAGAGGAAAGAGGGAGAGCAAATAGTGAAAGGAAATTACTGAAGAAAAAAACAGAAGGAATTTCTTTGACGTTTGAAAGGAGAAAAAAATACCTAGAAAACGGGTAAAAGGAAAGATCTCGTTTGAGTTCATTAAAGAATGAAATTTAGACTCTCAAAAATATTATTATTAGGTGATTAGAAAAGGTTTTTTCCCTTTGTCTGAAGAATCCTGAATAGGAACTCAGATTAATGGTGTGCGCTTTGCCTTTCTACAGCTCTGAGGGAGAAATGAAACCGTGTGAAGAGAGAGGACCACATAAAATATTATTTCAAAGTATGAAAGGCTCCTCTGGAAACCCTGTAAAGAAAAGCGGATTAATTTACTAATATAGTCATTGAGACTATTAAAAGTGTCTCTAAAATATGAATATATCAGCACGCCAACACACCCTCACACACGCGCGCGCACACACACACACACACACACACACACACACACACACACACACACACACACACACACACACACACACACACACACACACACACACACACATATATATATATATATATATATATATATATATATATATATATATATATATATATATATATATATATATATATATATATATATATATATATATATATATATATATATATATATATATATATATATCTATATATATATATATATATATATATATATATATATATATATATATATATATATATATATATATATATATATATATATATATATATACATATATATATATATATATATATATATAATTCTTGATTTTAAGTGAACTGAGAGCACACTTGCAAAAGAATCGAAATTTTATTCTTTTGCTTACAAACCATTCCAATGGCAAAGTGTGTGTCCTCAGTTAATTACTATATTTCACCCACCATGTTTTAAATTTTGTTACTTGAAGATGTCTTATGTAAAATTTTCCCAACTACCATCCTAGGACGTGAAGTTGCTCGTAACATCTGAGAATATAAGGAAGATAATATTATCAGGTCTGATGTAATGGATAATTTTCTATGAATATTTCCATATACAAATTCGTTAGCAAGCGGGGCTTGGGTTGGGGGAGGAACTGCTCATTAGCAGGAGTGCTCTTGCTTTTAAAATCGTCATTGAAGAAGTATTTTTGGTCTTGCTTTGATTAATCAACTTTATAGGTTATTCACAGTCAAAGGGGAAATATATGAATGGTGTAAATTTCCCCCATAAGAAACCAACACAGCTTACTTGAACCATATCGCACAATGATGTAGAGAGGCAGGCTTGGAGGTACTTAATGGGATTCTGTACTTTTGAATTATCTTTTTGTACACTCCTATAGAGGCCTCAGGAATTTACAGAACTGTATAGAAAATGGCATAGGTGGCCAAAGGGAGAGAGTAAGGTCTTTAATGAAATATTACCATGAAAGATATCCATGAAGATTACGTCCCAGATATTATCATAAATATAATTACCGTTATGAAGAGGAAGGAAACCACAACTTTGAGAGAATTTGTCTGGATATTGAAGATTTGGGGAGTCTACAGGTATCTAAACAGAGCAGAATTCCATCAAATGTTAGATTAAAGATAGGAAACCTGTGCCAAAAAGACATCATCTCTTGCAAGTGTAGGAAGCCTTACTATTGTAAGGTATCCGGTAACATTTGATACACTTTTCAAACCTAGTGTAATATTAATTCATGTAAATCCAGTCTCATCAAGTACAGAGTTACCTATGTGGAGGGAACCAGCAGGTGGATGAGGTAACGAGATCAGTCAATCGATAACTTCTGATTTTTTGCTGCGATTCATCCTCATCCTCAACTGACTAAAAAATTTTCAGATCCAGTGGAAAATTCTGTTAAAGTTTACACACACCTTTTATAACTCGGTAAAAACAACCACTACAAAAGAAGTTGCAGTGCTTGCGCACTGTGGAATCTTAATTCCTGATTTGCGTAAGAGCTTTTCAACAAGGAAATTCCCTCGTCACCTTTAATTTTCCAATAGCCAAGATCTGTAGCCAACTGTTTCATTATCTTGCCTTGAAAAGTATCATTAAGAAATGAGAAACAACTGTTGAACTGTAATTTCCGGACCACGAAAACTACTCTTTTCATTCTTAGGCGTTGTAATCGGTAAATTTGCATATTCAGTGCTCTTGGTTCTTAAAGTTAGTTCTACATAAAAGCTACATGCGCGTCCCAAGCCTTTAGGCAAGATATTTTCAACATGAGTGAAGTAGATATCTATAAAATTATCTACGAGTTATTTAATTAATTTTGCAATCATGTTCTCTAACAAATGCAATCGACAAAACCTCGACTCTGGAAGAGTTCAGAATTTAATTGTATTTGTGTTAAAATGATAAAGCGTCGGTATAAAGACAATTTTTTAATATCCTTATCCATCCAAGGAAACAAGACATTAATCCTGTCCTTTATCTTTTTATTTTTTTTTTGTTATTTGAAAGTATATAGACACAGTCAAAACATGTCATCTGGTTTGTAAGGGAACTTCTTTTATAGACCTGAAAAAAGTTCTAATAGCCAGAGTTCGACAGGACTATAAGTCCTTCGTTGTAAAATCCCGAGCATTTTTTCCAGGCTCATGTTTGGACCTCAGAAGCATTGTTCATGCTTCATTCTAATTTGTTACTCTAGCAAATTTAGTTTAGGTTTTAACGCTTTCAAAAATTTATTAATGCAACAATGCAATGGATTAAATCCAAGAGTATCTGACATCACCATCTTTTATTTGTATAAAATTAAATATTTTCATTTAATTCAAATTATAACCAGACTTCTTTTTATGAGCTAAAAAATAGTGAAGTGTTGTTATGGTGGGGAAGAGAGGATAATACACTTCTCTGATAATGTGTTCCCATAACGAAGGTTTTTCCCAATTTTAGAATAGCATATTTTTTCGTGGAAAAACAAACATTTTCTGTTTCATAACCATTAATGAAATTTTCGGTGTTTTCCAATGAGTTTTAGCTCAGAGTGAAAGATTTTTTTTTACTTGAATTTACAGTACAAAGTCTCATTTACCAGACATTATTTTTATTATAGTATTCAACGAGAAGAGATAAAATCATGTTCTGCAAATGGCCCTTTTTTTTATTTCGCCGGTAGTCAAAAATAATTTCTAATACATTACCGTCTGGTAATGTATTATTTTTAGAAACCCAAAAGACTGCAAATATATGATTAAAATATAATACATGACGTATGTATAAAAAATTTTTTTATTGCCACAACTGTGCATGAAATATGATGATTAAGGTTGAATCTGTAAGATAGGAACCGAATGAATGAACATATACTCAACACAATACTATTTGTTGCAATATACCTTTAAGGAATTAAAAAAAAAAATCTTTGTATTCTGATAAGACAAGAATTTTAATATTTATTAATATAATATTTATTATAATATTTATAGTATTTATTAGATTTATTAACTCGAGGGCAGACCAAATAGACCTTAAAAAACCACCATTGTTAATTCTTTAAGAATCTCATCAGTTCATTGGCTAGATTTCCATCACCTAAAATCTTTTTATATGTATTTTGAAATTTTCAGTTTCAGGATGAAGATTCGAAACCATGAAAAATATTTGTTACTAAAAAAAATATTTAACTCAATTTCCTATGACTGAAAGTCCACCCACACATTGTAAATCGAGCAGAAAATCTTCAAATTCGATTAAGAACAAACCTGCAGCTGCAAATTGGAACTTAGAGTATCCCATTCCCATGTGGAAGGTAAACTAATTAATAAAACCTAAGAAGGAAATAATTTCGAATTAACCGGTTGGATTTATGCCTTTTCTATGCGTCATTTTTCATTACGGATAATCTGTAATAATCTTACGGTTTAATTTAACTTTCTTCTTTCATAAATATGACTTACCCAAATATCTTTCTTCCTGGTTCCAATTTGATTTTAGTTTTATGTTTTTCAAGACTCTCATTTCGCAATAAAGAGAGGGATTTGATATATATATATATATATATATATATATATATATATATATATATATATATATATATATATATATATATATATATATATATATATATATATATATATATATATATATATATATATATATATATATATATATATATATATATATATATATATATATATATATATATATATATATATATATATATATATATATGTATATATGTATATATGTATGTATGTATGTATGTATATATATATATATATATATATATATATATATATATATATATATATATATATATATATATATATATATATATATATATATATATATATATATATATATATAATATATATATATATATATATATATATATATATATATATATATATATATATATATATATATATATTGCAATTTACCCGATTAAAATGCCTAAGAATGAAAAGAGCAACCTTCGTGGTCCGGAAATTGCAGTTCAACAGTTGTGTCTCATTTCTTTATGAGACGTTCCAAGGCACGGTAATGAAACCTTTGACTACAGCTCTTGACTATTGGGCATTAAAGGTTTTGAGGGAACTTTCTTGTGGATAAGCTATTATGCAATTCAAATATTAATATCATACAGTACGTAGACGATGCGACTTCTTTTGTAGTAGCTCAGTTTTTCCCGTACCACAAAAAATGTGTAAACTTGAACAGAGTTTTCTACTGGATCTAAAAGTTTCTGAGTTAGTTGAGGATGAGGATGAATCACAGCAAAAATTAGAAATTATTGATTGACTGATCTCGTTACCTCCTCCACCTTCAGGTTCCTTCCGCATAGATAACTCTGTACTTGATGAGTCTGGATTTACATGAATTAATATTACATTAGGCTTGAAAAGTGTATCAAATGTTACCGGATACCTGTAGGCTTCCTACATTTACAAGAGATAATGGTTTTTGGACACACGTTTCCCATCCTTTATCTTCCATTTGATGGAGTTCTGCTCTGTTTAGATATCTGCAGCCTCCTTAAATCTTCAATATCCAGACTAATTCTCTCAGATTTGTGGTTTCCTTCCTCTTCATAACGGTTATTATAAATTATTTACGATAAACGCTGGGACGTAATCTTTATGGATATCTTTCATGGTAATATTTCTTGTTAGACCTTACGATATCCCTTTTACCATCTGTGTTATTTAATTAAATTCATTCTGTAATCCTCCTAAGCCAAAGCCTTATTTATTTCATTATTATCTGATTAATTCTATACACATGACATCATACTTCATGATTCTGAGTATTTTCTAAACATTTGTGTAAATTCCTGAGGCCTCTAAAGGAGTGAACAAAAAAAGATATTACAGAAGGACGGAATTCCATTAAATATCACCAAGCCTGCTTCTCTACAGCACTGTGTAATAAGTCCTAGAAAGCTGTGTGTGTTGTTTCCTTATGGGGAAATTTACGCCATAGATAATTTATTTTCCTTTTAACTCTGAATAACCTGTAAAGTTGGTTAATGAAAACAAAACCAAAAATACTTTTCTTTCAATGACGATTTTAAAAGCAAAAGCCCTTATCTTTAATGGACAGTTCCTTTCCCCCCTTATTAAAGAATTTCTATATGGAAAAATTTCATAAAACTTTTTCCATTCCATTAAACCTGATAATCTTGTCTTCCTTAGATTCGTCGATGTCACGAGCAACTTTACGTCCTGGGATGATAGCTGTGAAAATTCTGAGTAAGATATCTTTAAGCAAATTTAACTTGCTTTCCTCAGTAACAAGATCTGAAAATGGTGGGTGAAATCTGGTAAATTTCTGAGGCCAGATACTTTACAATACCATCGAAATAGTCTGTAAGCAAAAGAATCAAATTCCGATTGTTTTTGCAAGGGTGCAAGCTAACAGTGCTTCCAATTCACATAGAATCAAGAATTATATATATATATATATATATATATATATATATATATATATATATATATATATATATATATATATATATATATATATATATATATATATATATATATATACAATCATGAAACTACAAATGTCGCTTAATATCAAATTCACGCTACCTCGACAGTATCTCCGATGGAGAATTATCACCGAAGGGGAATTTATATAAGTGATAAATGAATAAGTACCACCGGGACCATGGCGCGATGTGGTAACGTCTACTGGAGTCGCTGAATGGGTCCATGTCAGGGTTCGCGTCCTGGTGGTACTTATTCATTTATCACTTATATAAACTCCTTCAGTGATAATTCTCTATCGGAGATACTCTCGAGGTATATGAATTTGATATTAAGCAACATTTGTAGCTTCATGATTGTATATAAATCACGGTGTGATAAAAATTTCATAAATATATATATATATATATATATATATATATATATATATATATATATATATATATATATATATATATATATATATTGTGTGTGTGTGGGCGTTTTGATATATTCGGAATTTAATGACACATTTATTAGTCCTAATGACTTTATTGGTAAACTAATCCGCTTTTCGTTACAGGCTTTCCAGATGAGCCTTTCATACTTTGGACTAATATATTCTATGTGGTCCTCTCTCTTCACGCGTTTTCATTTCTCGTGCAGAGCTATAGAAAGGCAAAGCACACAACATTAATCTGAATCCCTATTCAGAATACTTCAAAGGGAAAGAACCTTTTCTAATCACATAATCAACCGCCACGGTAGTTGGCGGTTAATATAACCCAGCCACCCGGAGTGCACAAAAACCCCGTCTTTGGTCCTTTATATCTTTGGAAATATTCAACCGACCGGCATGAAACTCTGGCTTTAGAGGTCTCCCACTAAGATCTCTAATCGTGCCAAATTTCATCGAAATCCGTTCAGCCGTTCCGGAGATCCAGATATCGATTTTTGGCGTTCAGGAGATGTGGTCATGGGTGGGCGGGTGGTTTGGTTTTTGGCGAGGGACCTAACATATCTGTGGAGCAATAACAATAAAAGATACAGCTTTGATACTTGGTTTTTCTGAAAGTTTCGGGGTTTGTTTTTTGAAATAATGAAATTTTAAAGTTACAGTATAACACTCAAATTAGCCAGCAAAATTCAAATTTCCTGATGCTCAGGTACCAACTGCTCACAACAATAGAAGAGAGGCCGTTTTCCTACTGTGCGTGAATAGCAAGTGGTGTTAGAGCTTACTGTCAATTAACTTAATTAAAAATTGTCACACGTGTTGAATTTACCTATGCAGTTTGGGTTTTCGCCATCGTTGACCTACTCCAAATAGACTCAAAAGTTGGAATGTTTCACACACACATATAACGCATTTATATATATATATATATATATATATATATATATATATATATATATATATATATATATATATATGTGTGTGTGTGTGTGTGTGTGTGTGTGTGTGTGTGTGTGTGTGTGTGTGTGTGTGTATTCATTGAAAGCAGTTGCTTAGTAGCATCAGTAAGTTTTTGCAGGAATGTTCATATCGTCTTAGTTTTTTCCTATTTTCATGCGTCAATCTCAGGTGAAGAATACACAAAATTTTATCTTCTATTTATTGCTTTCCATCACCACAGCTGTTTCACCAGACTGTGGCATTTTTAAGTGACTACTGTATTACAATTCCGATTTACAATAATTTTGTCTCTCCATGCGGATGGAAAAGTAGACCTAAGCGGTGATTGTTTCAAGGATTAAGTGGATGAACCACTTTTTGGGTTGAAAGCTTCATTTGTAACTTGCATGTGGAAAGAGTATTTTAATTATAAAACAGTATGTTTAGAATCAACTAATAATTGTGTATGAAATTATAAGTGTATGTGTGAGAGAACTCATAAGAATTATAAAGTATGACAAAGGTTATATTTAATGTATAATAAATGGTATGACTGTATATATCATATTTACAAATATTTATGTGGTTATTGATACAAAAGAATATTTGGAAAATATCAGCTACTGGATAACGTTCGTGGTTCGTGTCGGGCGAAGCCTCAGGGACATCTGAGGTGTTACTTGGGCCTCTCTGGGTGCTCTTGTATTTCATGAATGAAGCGATGACTTGCGTTCGGGTTTGGGGGAGGGGGGGCGCTGTCTGTTCGCTCTCGCATTCCTCCTTCTACTGGAAGGGAGTATATGATCCGACTCTTGGAGGATATTAAGAGTCGGTTTTTGAATGGCGAGGCTTACGGCTTCCTGCTATTAAAAGACGACCATAATTGCTTTCTTTATGGACGACCTGAGCGCCTTCGATTAGTTCTTGTAGGGATGGCTTCCTATCATGTAAACTAATAAAATGCTGGTGTATGGCCCCTTGGTTTCTGTGGGCCAGCATTCGCCTCCGAAAGGTCGTAGTAATGTGTCCGATGTCGATACTGTTGCGAGTTTACACATCTCTGGGCATATGAATTTACATACCACATTCGTACACACCTGCTTCGGCCTCACGAGAGCCGTGTTATTTTTCATTATAAGGTCTGCTACTAAGTTTATTTGATTTACTGTATAGCCTGTGGCATTCCTCCTTATACGCAGACCCATAGTGCAGGCGATGATAAATAACCAGGTTCTCCTCGTCGTTGTGATCGGTTGGTAGAATTCGTAAATTTTCTTTTTAATCGGGGTTTTGGTGATGCGATCCGAGTACCTGTTGTTTGTTAATAATTGAGGAATTCTGTCTAGTTCATTATTTACATCTCTTCAAAAAGTGTAGTGAGTGAGTGCTCTTTTTACATAAGAACTCACTACTGACTTTTTGTCTGGGTATTCTCCCCGGACATTCAAACAACGGCCAGCTCTCGTTGCTTTTGTAAATACAGTAGTTTTAAATTGTCCGTCTTGTTGCTTAACTAGGACATCCAGGAAAGACATGGTCTCATGCTGGCTGAGCTCTGTGTATGAAATTAAGCACCGAATTTCTTTTTATGGCATTCGCAACTTTCCTGGCGTCGTCAGCTTCTTCTATTGTGATGAAAATATCATCAATGTACCGTCCATAGATCTTCGGTCCACGGTGTTCACGGAAGGTCCACTCTTCGACGGTAGCCATGTACATGTTTGCGAAAAGGGCCCCCAGTGGAGATCCCATGGCCACTCCATCCACTTGCCGATATAGTGCCCCTCGATGGGAGAGGAGCGGGGCTTCCGTAGTGAATGCCTTCAGCATGTCACGGAGGATCTCATCTTCAGGTATGGGAAGCCGTTCGTTTTCGGACCTATACACACGATCAAGGGTGATGTTGATCGCTTCTTGGACGGGAACGTTCGTAAACAGGCTTTCACGTCGAGTGAGGTGATGTCATCATCAGGTCCTTTTGTATGTAGATGGTCGATGAATTCTACAGACGATTTCAGCGGTAGAATTCTGTCTAGGCGGTATGATGTCGACTGCAGTATTTACCGCTGAATATTATATCTAAGTTTGTTTTTCGTCCCTTTCGCGAGATTTGTAGTTAATATTCCTTTTAATTACTTATCATATTCTTTCTCTTTCCTTTGCACTATTTTATATATATGACTAACAATCAAACCCTCTAATAAAACCTTTATTTTCCACTATGTGCACTATACTTTTCACTAAATACATTTTCTACTTTTAAAAGTAGAAAAGTTTTAATGCAAAATATTCCAAGCTACTGTTTTCTTTAACCTATTATGTGACACCCAATTGCATTTCTTTCCTAAGTCACTTTTTCTTTCTTTCTTTTTCAATCATAACTCATATCCCTTTATAACAAAATGTTGTTAGTTAACTTTTTTCAAGTTTGTTCCCCGTTCTTCTACAACTCAAGAATACTATTTTATTCCATTTTTATAAGCATATGGCCAAGCAACTTTAGGCTAATCTGAACCTGTATTTAAAGTATAGTATTCCATTCACTCCAGCGGTGACTATTTTCTCTTTTCCAATTATACTTGGGAATAAACTCTCATACTTCCACAATGCAATATTCAAGAGAGTTTCGTATAGATTGATGAGATCATCCCATTGCTTTACACTTCGGGGAATTCTAACGTAACAGCCAATTAAATTGTATAGATCCTCTTTAATCGTTCCCTCTACCACCTCCCTCTCTCTCTCTCTCTCTCTCTCTCTCTCTCTCTCTCTCTCTCTCTCTCTCTCTCTCTCTCTCTCTCTCTCATTTCGATATTCCAAAGAGTTCGATACTAACTGTTATTACTAACATACAAATCGTCATTGTAGTAACTAAGACACCCACTGAAAATATTCTCTTTCACAATTTTATTTTCTTTAGTTATAAGCAATCACAATCTCTGCCTCCATTTTTTTATATTTGTCATCAAATTTTTCCTTATACATGTAAAAAAAACGGAATAATATTTAACTTTGTTGCTACTTAAATTTTGGCCCTCCCCCACTTCTTGATTGTATGTAAATGTATCCAATATCGTAATTTTCATTTTACTTATCACAGTTACAGATACTTTTAACCCTCAAATTAGACCTCATTATTGGCAATGTGGTGTAATAAGAGAGGGTCCAAAAAGGTAAAACTAAAGTACGTAATCATAAAGAAAATGGACATAGAAATAATGGAAAATAGGGCAAGATTAGGGATTCTGTTTTGAGGGAGAAGAAAAACTTAAGTAATGAAATATATATTAAGATTCTAGATTATGTAAACATTACGAACAAAATTAGTCAAACTATCACAAGCAAGTACAAGGAAACTCTTACCTAGTTCCATACATTCCACCTACAGTACTTCATCTTTGTTTCTCGAGTTGCGGAGCCTTCAGCTTACCTGAGTATTTTTCATATTTTTTTTTTTTATAAGAGTACAGGACATGAGGCTTCAAGCTCTATGTACCCTGAAGTTACCTCTAAGACACAAAGCAGGGAGAATGTTCTAAATCATTCTTTTTCAGCATCCTACACGAGTGAATCTCTGAAGGTCTTGGCCTAAGGAGAAGACTCTCATTTACTTTTTCTGAAGCACCTAGAAACCTGGGGGTTCAACTTTTCACTAAACTCTCCTTTGCCTATAGACATATAAATAAATTTTCCTGAATATTATTTCTATATCATCGTCGTATATCAGAACCGTCTTTCACTGCAATCGTCGTAATTTTCTTTTCAACGTTCACTCCTCTTTCCTCTTGAGTTGCTTCCAACACAACTCTCTTGTAAACTCCTACTGAAATAGATAAATAATAATAATAATAATAATAATAATAATAATAATAATAATAATAATAATAATAATAATAATAATAATAAAAATAATAATTCTTTTTCTTCTTATTCTTCTTCTTCGTAATATATTGTTATTATTATTATTATTATTATTATTATTATTATTATTATTATTATTAATTATTATTATTATTATTATTAAGAATAAAGCACTCAGAGAAAACACAAGTATTTAGCCATACGTAGAATTAACGTTTATTTTATGACCAACGTCCTCATCATTAACTAAGAATATTATTATTCAGAGAATTTGTCAAGATAATTACCATAAATTTTTACAAGTTCCAATCTTACTTTTATTTTTAAAAAGGTAGACGTTTAATTACCACGGTTCTTCGAATTAATACATCTTCTTTGTGGGAAAAAAAATTTCCGGGAGAGAGTCTCAGATATTACTTTTTTAGAAGTTTACGAAAGAAGGCTTTGTAAAAGCTGTGGGTATTATTTCGCTGCATTTTCCCAAATAAAAATAATTCAAAAGCACATTCATGTAAGTTTGACAATATTTCTAAGGAGGTTTCTCAAGTTATCACGGGAGTTTTATTGTTATTTTTATTATTTTTTTTTGGGGGGTAGTTTCGGGGTGGGGGTGGCGGTGGTTGAATTACCTAGTTCGTTACTTATTGTTTTCTTGTTTTAAAGGGAAGAATATGTATGTCCAGCATATGTTACTTGTTGGACTCTGCTCGAGTGTTTGGGGTTAGTAGGTAGGATGAAATCGTAATTATTTACTATGAGTAAAGTTAAGTTCAGTATATCTTAGTCTAACCAGACCACTGAGCTGATTAACAGTTCTCCTAGGGCTGGACCGATGGATTAGATTTATTTTTTACGGGGCTAAGAACCAACTTGTTACCTAGCAACGGGACCTACAGCTTATTGTGGAATCCGACCGACATTATGACGAGAAATGAATTTCTATCACCAGAAATAAATTCCTCTAATTCTTCATTGGCAGCTCGGAGAGTCGAATGCTGGGTCAACAGCGTGCTAGCCGAACTATGAGTAAAACCTTCCAGCGTTCTTTACAGCTTTGAGAGAAATATCTCCGTAAATAGCATAATGTTTTCTTTGGCCTTAGAAAACAAGAGTGAATTTGTTAATATTCTTCCTTGGAATATTTGGTTCAAGATTTTAGTATATTTAATGTTAGTTAATATTATTCAGAAACATGGTAATGGAAAGAATTTGAACTATGTTGAGACTGATATTTAATCACTTTCCTTCGCCATCATCTTAGAAATGTCTTTACTTTTACAAAAGTTGAAAAGATATCTACACTGATCGTTATCGCAAAAATCTCTCACCCAATTATCCATAAAAGCCATTTATTATGTAACCTTAAAAACATACCAATTTTAGGGCCAATTCATTTAAATTTTATCTCATTAAGAACGTAATATTACTTCCTCGCTCTATGTCTCACTGTGTCTTCGATGTTCATTGCAGAAATTATTGAACCAGTCAATCTTATTAAAAAAAATTGCACAGATTCTTTCATCGAATTCTGTTGAAACTCTGCAAAAGCAATATTACACATAATATTTTTTTCTCAGTTACTGATATATTTCAGTTTCCTATAATGGGATGATATCTGTCTTACTACATAAACCTAAACTGTTTCAACTCTTCATAAAAGATATATATATATATATATATATATATATATATATATATATATATATATATATATATATATATATATATATATATATATATATATATATATATATATATATATATATATATATATATATATATATATATATATATATATATATATATATATATACTCGTATATATATATATATATTTTTTTTTACCGATGTATGACAATCAAGTTATGCGTTTCAAACTCGTGTATGAAAAGGATCTTTGTACTCTAACTTTCCTCTTAACTTAATCGCGAGGTGTTGTGCAGCTCGTGAAGGAATATATGGCGGCCAAGTGCGATGTTTCCTTCAACATTATCCCCGTCTGACTTCTTGGTGAAGTAACGGCAACATCTTGTAGAAAGTTCCTGCCATACTAAAAGGAGTAGTTGTTTGGCGTTTCCTGAAAGTCTTTGTGCCAATAATCATCCTACCAGGAATGACAATTGGCAAGGTGTTGTAAACTAGCTTTTGACCAGCTTTCATTACAGCCTAATCTGAAAGCGTGCACCTGAGTTAGGCCTTGAGGTATTACTTTTTTGGTAAACATTTATCGTTTATTTTTAAATACGAAAGCCAATTGGGCGGGGTTATTTATGTGAACTCCACTTCTCTGGTTTCATTCGCCCTTTTTTCCTTTAATCTAATGGCAACAAGAGTTCAGGATTATGCAGTTGCCATTGTCTGCGGAATTTTGTCAGAGAAATGGCGAGAGGGCAACATCGTAATTTTCTTCTTTGACGCAACTTTGCACCATGCTTCCTTTGGTGGCCTTGTTTATACCATTTATAGAAAACTCCATTGCGCCGAGGAAATTTCAGCTCATTTTTTACTTGTTCATTTAGTCCATGTCATTCTACCTTTCTACTCATGCTGTGATAGTATATTTTTTAACTGCTGTTAGGAACTCGAAATAGGCGCTTACTTACACAGTAATTTTCATCAAGTAGATAGAATCTCTTGTTATTTCGATTGCACTCCAATAATGAGATATATAACTGTAGTTACGCACAATAGTCTTCAGTCTATGGCAGGTAAGGTACCCCTTAGCGGTCACTTTACACCATGTAACTTATCCTTGAGACACAAAAGCACGCTTTAATTGTAGAACGGAATGAAGCTTATCTTTCACTTTGTTACTAATTTGTGATTTATCTTAAAGTTACAATTTTATGTAAACTGACTGACACACACACACGCACACACTTCTAATTTAAGCTACAAAAATAAGAAGTGAGCAACAAATAAAAAAATTACAAGAATATATTATCATATCCAGTGAAAACTTTGTCGAAATAAGCAAAGTTTGTGGCCATTTGGGAAGAAACCTATTTGTAGTTTTCGCTTACTTTAATTGGCGGTTGAAAACATTTTTTTTTTTTTTTTTTTTTTTTTGTCTTTTGTTAAGTGGTGTTAGGGAAATTAGATAGGAACGTAGAGAGAGAGAGAGAGAGAGAGAGAGAGAGAGAGAGAAACGTAGAGAATAAAGGAGAGGCAGAGAGAACAATGATAACCCTAGGTTGTGTTGTTGCTGAGGACTAAGATGTGCTGACCGAAATAGAAAACTTCTTCCACGAACTCAAAACAGTGAGCGAGTATATCGCGCCCAGGGCCATAAAACCCATCGTAAAATTTGGAAAATGTAACCTCACAATCTAGCTTACTCAAGCCATGAGTCAGCACCACCAAAAAGCAAACGCCAGCCAGCTCTATAACCCCACTTTCAATAGGAGGCGTTTTCATGGAAATTCCAGGAAATTGGGGCCTGGACAAAGTGATGTACTTCAACACCCTCTAATCAAACATTCTAGGGAGGGGTCTTTCACACCCCTTCCTAAGATCATTTCCAATCAAGTCCTCTAATATTTGAACAACGCCCACCAAAGTCCTTCCCAATCAACTGTTTGAGGGGAGGCCTTGCAGATAAATCCTTCCAATAGGACTTGAAGGAGGTGGAGATTGCAGATAACAAGAAATCCAGGGGTTCGAGAGCCAGGAGAGGAGCTGAGGAGAACAGATTCGAGAAAACATCCACCAGGGAGAGTACGTCTCCCCTTGCTTTCGTGCTCCCAAATAGACTGAGTTGAACTATTTCTAACAAGAGTGATTTCGTTTACACAAATGTAACATGTTAAATTGTACTGAGTTTTTAAAAATAATATTCCGTTATTAAAGGTAAAGAAATGACAGAACTCGTCTCTATACGCCTTTCTGAGAGATATTAATACTTCGAGAAAACATTCCTTTCAACAATAACAGGTACGAGAAGCAGTAAGGTGGAATCTTCACTCGGCGTAGCTTGCAGGTGAGATTAATATACTTTCCAAAAGGACGCATTACATCTTTACTTGGAAAATTGGAATGGAAGTTTCACATCCTTTTTATTCTCTTCAACTTAATATATACTCTTATTTGATGTAAACTCCGCTGCAGTTGAAGACGTATACACACACATATATATGTATATATGTATATGTATATGTATATATATATATATATATATATATATATATATATATATATATATATATATACATATATATACATACAATCAGTAAGCTACAAACGTCCTTTAATATCCAATTCGCTCTACCTCGGAAATAATATATTTTCATATATGTTACCTAAGGGGAATTTTTTAGTTGATACATATATATGTGTGTGTATGTGTGTGTATAGTCTTCAACTGCAGCGGAGTTTACATTAACTAAAAACATATGTTTTACTAAGTTGGAGAGAATAGAACGGATGTGAAACTTCCATTCAATTTTCTAGTAAGGAAAAAAATATAGAAAAACAGAGTAAAAAAAAAGAAAAAAGTCTTCTACCACCAATTAAAGCAGCGAAAACTACAAATAAGGTTCTTCCCAAATAGTGGCAAACTTTGCTTATTTCGACAAAGTTTTCACTGGATATGATAAATATTCTTGTTTTCTTTTTTTATTTGTTGTTCACTTCTTATTTTTGTAGCTTAAATTAGAAATGTTCTAACGAAAAGAGAATCCTCATCATATTCATGAATTCCTAGTATTAAGGTAAACGGATTATCCAAAACCAAGCACTTTTATTTTTTGTAGCTTACTTTAGAAATGTTCTGTAGAAAAGACAGCGATCATTATATTCCTGAATTCCAAGTATTAGGGTAAACAGATTTTCCAAAACCAAGAACTCTTCCCCAATCCAGGCTGAGCATCATTTCATCCTAAAAGCCGTTTAAAAGCAAGTCTCGTATTTTTGCTTCATAGCTGACGAAGAAAAATGATTGGGGGGCTTTTTTTAAAGGTGTTGTCAGGGCAGAGATCATCAAAAGAGGCGGCGGTAAAACCGGTAAAAGGTGTTGAGTGGAGTGTCAGCGGGGTCGGCACATCAAAGGGGTTATGCTTTCAGTGCTTTCAGCAGGCAGGGCCATTGAAGGCGAGCGCGTTCCACATGCTCCCGATGCCTCCGCTTCTCCAAAACTATTTGGTCCACCAAATAAAAAAAAAAATGATAGAAGCTTTTTTCGGGAGAAAGTTGCGAAAATATGTTGTGGAAAATTTACTTTACAACGTAAAATACAATAGTCAGTAACATTTTGTGAATAAAATAATAGTTAACAATACACTTTTCTGATATAACTAAAACGTAACTGAAATTTTTATCCACAAATGATAGCAATCATGCTGTAAAAAGAGCAGACTGAATAGGAAATCAACACCATTGTGAAATTATGTTCCTGGGAATTAGTTTATAGCGTAAGCCATAGTGGATAAAACTATGTGCTGAAGGTGGAATAAAGAGTAAAAAAATCTATTTCTATTAAAGGTATGTATATGCGTATATAGGATATATATACACAAAACCCCACATGACAAAAAATACTGACAAACCTCACCGACAAAACCCCAGCGACAAAAACCCCATACGACAAAAACCCCATATGACAATACCCCCATATGACAAAACCTCCCGTACGACAAAACCCCACCAACAAAACCCACTGACAAAAACACCCATATATTTTCTAGAAGCAGCTTACTGAAATGACTAGTGTATATATAGTTTTTTTAATCGTTTATTAAAGAAGATAAGATTATAAAAAATTTACAGTTTCGTAATATTTATTACACAAAACATAAAGTTAAGTCAGAATTTATGTATTCTTATATTTTTGCTACACCATTAAGAAATTCTTCGATGTCCTTCTTACCATTACTAAAATCAAGACAAAGATTTTTGCAATCTCGACAGCCAATTTTACAGTTCTCTCTTAATTTTCTTACAAGAGGTTCTCCAATGGCATTCTTTTTCCAAGCAAGTTTGAACCATCAGTAAGCTATCTTTGTTCAGAGCCATGGCTTCAGCAACCCAAACTGTGGGATGACTATAACCAACCAGGTATTTAAAAGTATTGTTCCAAGTTTCACACTGGTTATCTGTACGGTCTTCGCCACTAACTGTTGATTAATACAGCTCCATTTTTCAGGAGGAAATAATGGTGGAATTTGTCTTGCAGGACGCTTGGTACCTGTCACATACGTCGATTCAAAATATGCCAATAAGGTTCAAGATGGCTAGGGCAGTTCAATTTAAGAAATTCATGCCATCTATGATTCTATCAGATGGAAGAAAAGCAAATCCGTCAATCATACCACAAAAATCTCTTGTAGATTCATCTTCCTTGTAGATACTGCTCAGTCCTATGCTGTAGGTTTCCGCCATGTATTCTGTGTTAAATGGTAAAAACATGTTTGCGTTTGGATTCGAGGTCCCAGTACATTTTCTATAGCATTCAAAAGTGATTTTCAAAATCCGGTCATAGTACAGTTTCAAACATTTTCATATGTAACCCTAGTTTCTTTCACAATCCTCTTTTCTGTTCTCTCATATATATATGTATATATATATATATATATATATATATATATATATATATATACTATATATATATGCTATATATATTTCCATATATATATATATATAATATATATATATATATTTATATTTATATATATTGTATTTTATATATATATATATTATATATATATATATATATATATATATATGGGTTATATATATATATATACCTTAATAGGATATATATATTATATACGTTATATATATATACATTATACATATATATCCCTTTGTTATATATACTATATAAATATATATATATATGATATATATATATATATATTTATTAACTATCATCTAGGGCACTTTCATTATTCGTGTGGGTTTTTGGTCGAAAAATGGGGTTTTGTCGTGTGGGGTTTTTGTCGTGTGGGTTTTGTCATGCAACAGGGGTTTTGTCGTGTGGGGGTTTCATTTCTTATGATGGGGTTTTGTCGGTGGGGTTATCTCCAGTGTTATGTCATCAGTGGGGGTTTTGTCAGGCATTCAGGTATATATATATATATATATATATATATATATGCCATATATATATATATATATATATGCGCTATTAGGTTTGAAATTTGTATGTATTGTGTGTGTGTGTCCACGGACAAAAGCAAAGAAATGTGTGTCAATTTACACAAACAGTGAGTCATTCCTTAGAGTTTTCGGTTAGCCTGAATAAGCCCTCTGTGGTAATAGCAGCCTTGAATTGATGATAACAATGTTCAAATAGAAAGAAAAGTCATGATATTGACCTCTGGACTCTGACTTCTTCAGCGGCAGAAATTCCTTCTCTTTTCCAAAAGGCCCCGACGGGGAGAGAGTTTCATAACATGCTCCGTGAATCAGGCTTCTGGATTTCATCTGTTTCCATTTTGCAGTTTACTCTTTCCGAACAATTCCTTTTTAAGCTATTTTTTTTTACAAAGGGAAACATAGCTTCAGCAACTTACAGAGAATAAGCCGGGAATAGTGGGCGATGAAAGAGAGAGAGAGAGAGACAGAGAGAGAGAGAGAGAGAGAGTTTGCTTAATCAAGACCACACTTTGAGATAAGAATCTTAATGGAAATGTACGGTCTGATTAATCAGCTCGTATTAATTGGTGCTGGTGCAATTGGTGTTCCGTTTGTTCAAGAACTTTAAATGAAGTCATTTGGTATTAGAAACACTTCGCCCACGATTAGACATTACTCATTATACCATGAAACTTGGCGTTGACATTAGAAAGTGCAGACGGAAACTCGATGCATATCATTGACATTCTTTTCATCATAACAAGAACAGGATGAGACTGTCTGGTTTTACGTCTTGTTGATAAGCCGTTTCACTAGCTCATGAATGGCTGTACAATATCTGCCCTTTAAGTACTTCAGTGAAAATGAGAGAGGGTTTATCAAGAAGACTTCATCAACCAGGCTCCATTTTCTAGGCAGTTTTTACCCCTGGATAAAATTCAATCTTATCCGTTTATATACAGTTTCAAACATTTTCAGCATGCTGATGATCCACGTTTCTTTGACAATCTTTCTTTTCTGTTATCCTACAAAATTGTGTATACCGGGTGTTTCGAAATTAGAGCCCCACCCCCTCCACAGAACAAATGGAAAGTTACTAAGTTTTCTGCTTTAGCCTATTTCCAAGTATATTATTTTAAGTTTCTATTAAACTATTTTTCATTTTACATTTCTTGTATTTTCAGACTGAGTAACGGAGTTAGATACAGCCGTGGCTAACGACTCGGAGGAAATCAGATGGGTTGGTCAAATCCGGGCTATAACCTTCAGAGAGGCCAGGGATGCTGGCATATCCTTCATTTCACGTTCCTGGATAGCTAAATACATTAAACGAGATGAATCCTTTGTTAAAAGAAACTGGAAAAAAAATCGTAGCTGAGGCAGTGGGTAGACCAAGAAAGTCTTTACGTAAATTGGCGCTTGAACTAGAAACAAAAAGGGGAAAGAAGAGAAGTTATAGTGCTGTATATCATGAGTTGAAAAAATCTGGTAACAAGCCATTTCATGTTATCAGCAAGCCCAACATCTCAGCAGAGAGAAGATCGTGCATGGTTTTGTGGTTCATTTCTTAAAGATTGGGATGAAGCTGACTTTCTCCATGTTGCTGCATCAGATGAATTCTTCATTTACAGTCAGGAAGCCAAATCATAAAAATGACATAATTTGGGCTGCAAAGTTGATGATATCAGCAATGAGGTGCGCTATTGCCAGGTTTTGAAATTTTCTGATTGTTTGGTAATTTTTCTGAGTTTCACAGCCAATGGTTAATGTGGATCATCAAAGAAAAAGGACAGTCATGGGATGGAGAATACTTCAAAGAAACTGTGCTTACTGGTAGTATCTTAAAGGATCGTGTTGAAGCAGGCACAGTGAACTATGATGGCATATCAAGCCTCAATGACCTGCGAACAGAGGTGGCCGAAGCGCTCAGGGAAATGGAGTTTGAGTCTCAGCTTTTTTGCTATTTACTGAAATCATGCCCCTCAAGAATGCAGGCTGTGGTACAGGCAGATGGAGGCCACATACAATACTAAATATTCAGAGAGAAACTTCCATAAATTCCTGTTCTGAATTACTTTTGTTTTTGTCCATATCAATTTTAGTTTATTCTGTAAGGGGAGGAACTAATTTTTGAAACATTTTGTATATCTTTTAGGCAAAACCATTTATATATAAATATATACATAAGTGTGTGTGTGTATGTTATTTAAATATAGATAATATTTATGATATACATATATCATATATATATATATATATATATATATAAAGTCATATATATATATATATATATATATATATATATATTATATATATATATATGCCCATATATATATATATATATATATATATATATATATATATATATATATATATATATATATATATATATATATATATATATATATATATATATATATATATATATATATATATATATATATATATATATATATATATATATATATATATATATATATATATATATATATATATATATATATATATATATACATATATAATATATATATATATATATATATATATATATATATATATATATATATATATATATATATATATATATATATATATATATATATATATATATATATATATATATATATATATATATATAATATATATATATATATATATATATATATATATATATATATATATATATATATATATATATATAATATATATATATATATATATATATATATATATATATATATATATATATATATATATATATATATATATATATATATATATATATATATATATATATATATATATATATATATATATATAATATAATATATATATTATATATATATATATATATATATATATATATATATATGTATATATATATGATTATATATATATATATATATATATATATATATATATATATATAGGCATATATATATATATATATATATAGGGTTATATATATATATATATATATATATATATATATATATATATATATATATATATATATATATATATATATATATATATGTATATATATATATATATATATATATATATATATATATATATATATATATATATATATATATATATATATATATATATATATATATATATATATATATATATATATATATATATATATATATATATATATATATATATATAATATATATATATATATATATAATATATATATATATGTATATATATATATATATAAAATATATATATATATATATATATATATATATAATATATATATATATATATATATATATATATATATATATATATATATATATATATATATATATATATATATATATATATATATATATATATATATATATATATATAAATATATATATATATATATATATATATATATATATATATATATATATATATATATATATATATATATATATATATATATATATATATATATAATATATATATATATATATATATATATATATATACATATATATATAATATATATATATTATACATATTACAATGTTATAATATGTAAAACCATTAGACAAATATGATATGTGTCTCTGTGAAAATTTTTTTGTTTTGCTTGCAGATTCGTTATTTGTTTTGAAATATGATAATATGATCTTAAAATGTCTTTTTCTTACAGATAAATTGTGTATCATGTGATTTTGAAATATGTTTTGATATGATTTTTTTATTTGTTTAATATATTAAGCGGTATATTAAAATGAATTCTGAGTGTTATGAAATCGGGTTCGTAACATGCCAAGCAGAGAGAAAGGTTAGGATTCTTATCACATAACCGTTTCCTGTGTACCCATCTGTTTTTGACCAAAGGGAAGTCGTGTTCTGAGGGCCACTTTACTTATCTTTGAAATGAGATGACAGTTATTGGCCAAATGGTTGTTACACATTTGTTGTGTGTGCCTATTCTGAAGTTATTATCTTTGTCTGTGCCTGTTATGTTTTCATAATCGGAGTAGAAAAGAATGAGGAAGTGAGAGAGATGAAGTTGACACATTAACAACCGACCCAGGATTTGGTCCAAAATACTTTTCTGCTTACCCAGGTGGTTTGAGTGAGCGGATGATGTCCATCATACAGATAAGAGCCCTGGCATGTTTCTTCTGAGCCTTGGAATACTGTGTGTATTCGGTGTTCTGTTTTGTAGAATAAGGTGTTCTGTGTATTCCCTATGTGTATTTTTGAGTATTCTGGGAGGGCTTAAAGATAAAAGAGGAGTACTAAATGAAAAACAGTTAGTTAGGCAAAAGGGGTTGCTGGCATAAGGTTCTCTCTCTCTCTCTCTCTCTCTCTCTCTCTCTCTCTCTCTCTCTCTCTCTCTCTAGAGGAAAGGACCCTACAAAATATCAAGCAAAAACCCAAATTTTTTACTCATATGCAAAAAAGATGAATAAAATAAGAGTAGAAATAGGCCCTCTAAGAATTGAAGGGCAATTAACGAATGAAAAAAAGCAAATATGTAACATATTAGCAGAAAGATATAAGAGTGAATTTACACCTACAATTGATAATGAAGATAATGATACAGAAATAAGAGATGAAAATATTGAATATTTATCGATTCCGATATTATGCAGGCTATTAATGAAATTAAAAATGGATCAGCAGCAGGACCAGACAACGTACCTGCCATTTTGTTAAAGAAAGTGGTACATTCAATCGCAAAGCCGCTCGCAATATTATTAAGACAAAGTATAGATACAGGCAAGATTTATGATGAGCATGAATTAGCATATATTACCCCTACTTTCAAAGGTGGATCAAGACTAGAGGCAAGTAATTATAGGCCTGTGAGTCTGACATCTCATATTATGAAAGTTTATGAAAGGGCAATGAAAAAATATATAATGAAACATTTAACAAAAAATAGTTTGTTTAATATAGGACAACATGGTTTTGTACCTGGAGAAAGAACACAAACCCAACTGTTAGTCCACCATGCAAGCATATATAAAAATGTGATAAATGAAAAAGATACACATGTGGTTTACCTAGACTTTGCAAAAGCTTTTGACAAGGTGGACCATAATATATTAGCGAAAAAAATTAGAAAACATAACATTGTGGACAAAGTAGGAAGATGGATAAAAGAATTTTTGCAAAACAGAAAACAGATAGCGATTGCAAACGACGAGAAATCGGATGAAGCTACAGTAATATCTGGTGTGCCACAAGGCATGGTGTTAGCTGCATTGCTGTTTGTGATTATGTTTGCAGACATAGACAGTAATGTTAAGGGCTCGATAGTGAGAAGTTTCGCCGATGACACAAGAATAAGTAAAGAAATTACTTGTGATGAAGATAGGAATTCGCTACAAAGAGACCTAAACAAAATATATAAATGGGCAGAGGTAAATAGGATGGTATTTAACTCTGATAAATATGAATCAATAAACTATGCTATATGCATATAAAGGACCTAATAATGAGACAATCACAAATAAGGAAACAGTTAAAGACCTTGGTGTGATGTTGAATAGGAATATGTTATGCAATGATCAAATAGCAATACTAATGGCAAAATGCAAAGCAAAAATGGGGATGTTGTTCCGGCACTTCAAAACAAGAAAAGCCGAACACATGATTACGCTTTATAAAACGTACATACATAGTCCACTTGAATATTGCAATATAATATGGTACCTAAACTACCAAAAGGATATTGCGCAAATAAAGAGTGTACAAAGGTCGTTTACAGCTAGAATAGAAGAATTTAAGGACCTTGACTACTGGGAAAGACTACAATTCTTGAATTTATATAGTCTAGAAAGGAGAAGAGAACGCTACATAATAATCCAGGCATGGAAACGGACAGGAGTTACCGAAAACATCATGGAGCTAAAAATATCAGAAAGAACAAGCAGAGGTAGATTAATAGTGCCCAAAACTATACCAGGAAAACTAAGGAAGGCACACAGGACATTAATCCACCACGCACCAGCATCGATAATGCAGCATCTATTCAATGCACTACCAGCTCATCTGAGGAACATATCAGGAGTGAGCGTAGATGTGTTCAAGAATAAGCTCGATAAATTTCTAAGATGAATCCCAGACCATCCAAGATTGGGAGATGCAAAATATACCGGAAGATGCATTAGCAATTCTCTGGTAGTCATCAGAGGTGCCTCACACTGAGGGACCTGGGGCAACCCGAACGAACTGTAAGGTCTGTAAGGTAAGGTAAGGTAAGGTCATAATAGGGTGTAAATGTTAATCATTTTGTGAGTTACTGAAGGTGTTGGTATTTTACAAGCGTTGTGAAAAGTGTATAATGGTGCACCACTTGTAAAAGGTAATATGATATTTACTGGTTTTGTATTATGTTAAAAGTTAAAGTGATGTTCTAGGTAAAAGAGAATTATTATTTTGATAAGAGGTGGATAATATCTCTTATAGTGAGTTCTAATGTGTCTTGCTGCTACTATATTTTACTAAGCGCAAATAATTGTGACTTGGCAGTGTTGTCTTTGAGAAAGTCTTATAAAGACGCGAGTTTAGCCTTTTCTATAAAAGTGAAGGTAATCTTTTGAAACATTGATATGATCTTTAAACATATTTTTGTCTTATTGAAATTGCTGTTGGTATATTTCCATTTTTGCATTTCATTCTTATAAATACACAGTGTGTTCCAAAGTTTTGTGTTGGTGATTGCTTACCATTTTGTTAGTGAATACTTATTATTGAGATTTCAGAGAATACTTATATGGATTGTAGTCAGTAATATTTTGGTGAACACTTGTGTTGAGTTTAGTTAATCAGGTGTATATCTAAAACTTGAGTGAGAGTTAATGGTTGGAATTTTACTTAACCAAATTGCTTTCTTAATAAATTCAAATTTTGTGAATTAATCTTGATTAAGAAATACTTAGGTCTTACACTGTTGTCAAGTAAAAGCAAATCTTTTTGAGATTGTGATCTTTGCTATAACTTTTGAACTTAGAAATAAATTTGTCTGTTTAAAGTTTTAAAAGCACAGTGTTTCATTTTGACCACCAGTGATTAGCAAAATTAATGAATGTGTACAAGGCAAGTGATATATGTCTAGTTTTCCTTTATCAAAGTGAAATGGAACCAGGGAAACCATTATAGTGTTTGATGTAGTGATGCCCATTTTCCATTAGTCTATTTATAGCTTATTAGTTGTTACCTCATCCATAATTTGATGAGGTTAGATTGATTTTTCTAAGAGATAAGCAAGTTTTATGGGATCACTGTACCTTTAGAGTATTCAGTCTTAATATTTTTGTTATGAGGTTTCAAGTGTCTGGTTGAAGTGAGGTAACTTTTTGGTCATATTATTTGTGTAATAACCAGGTACTTGATCACTTCGTGACAAAATATTTGGTGGCCAGACCCGGGACTGGACAAACAAGACAGGACTGAAGGGGACTGAATGGGATTGAACCCAGGATCGAACTGTGATAAAATATTTGATGGCCAGATCTGGGAGAATTAAACAAAATATTTATTGCCCATCGTCCAGAAAGAACTAAACAGAATATCACTCTGGTTTATGGTTTATACTGGTGGTGTTAGGAATATATTTTGGTAGGAGGGTAACCATATAATTTTGAAGTGTATTGTAAACTATTTAGTTGAGTAAACTAGAGAAAATGGCTCTATTTGAAGTTCAGGAATTTTTGGGTGCTCCAACCATCAGAAAGTTATCTGACTTTCATCTGGCTAAGGCGCAGTGTACTCTCTTAGCAGTGACATGTGGGGGTAATGTTACTAGTGATATGATTGAGGCACAAGTCAAGTGTGTCGCAATCCAATCATTAATAACCTCTGGTAAAGTAGATGGAGAGTTAAGGGAGGCATATAAATTGTTGAATGCAGCTGAGGTAGAATTTACAAATATGCTAAGACAAGAGAATGAGAACGGTGATGTAGAGATAGAACTTAGGCGTTTAGAAACAGAAGAAAATAGGGGTAGACTAAAGCTCCTAGAATCAGAAGAAAAGAAACTTAGGTTGCAGATGCAGGCTGATAAAGAAAAGAAGAAAGAGAAAGAGCAAAACATGAGAGGAGTTGGAGTTAATCAGAGCTCGATCCATACTACCTGTAAACCCATATAACTATATCCAAGGTAATGCAGACCCTGTGTTTGATGTAGTAAGAGTACAGAAGTTTAATTCCAAAATTTACAGTAGAAGCTCCGGACGAGTTTTTTTGAACACTTTGAAAAAGTGGCTTCAGGTATGGGATGGCCAGAGGATAAATGTTCAGTCTTGTTACAGAGTGTTCTCATTGGTAAAGGAAGAAGTGCCTATTTAGCCTTATCAGCTGATCAGTGTAAAGAGTACAAGGTACTCAAACATAATGTGCTACAAGTTTATCAGATGACCCCTGAATATTACAATGAAAGATTCATATCTTTGAGAAAGGATGACAATATAACTTTTTTGGATTATGCCTACAAAGTAAGATGATGTTTTAAACGATGTTTGGAGGATGCTAAAGTTAAGTCTATGGACGAACTTGAAGAATTAGTGGTCTTAGAGCAATATATAAGAGGAATTTCTGAACATATAAGAGCTTATTTGAGAGAGAGAGAGAGAGAGAGAGAGAGAGAGAGAGAGAGAGAGAGAGAGAGTGAAGAAACTTGATAAAGCTGCTACTCTGAGTGAGAACTATAATATAATATCCAGCAAAAAGAATTATAATGTCAAGTACCAGAACCAACAATTCACAGGTTATAGGTCTCAATCGAGTTTTAAGAATAGTGCTGTGAGAAACCCTTCTAATAACTATACCAGTGCAAAGCCAGGATATGTCCCACAGCAGTGGAATGTTAAACACGCCGCTTCTAGTCGGTTCTCAAGGCAGATGAAGAAAACTAATGTTGTTTGCTACAAGTGTGGAAGAGTAGGACATTATAGTGGAGATTGCTTCAAGGTACACCAGCAGGCTAAGCCAGTTGGACAGGTGATAAGGGGTAACCAGGTAAAGCCAACTACGAAGAACAGTGCGGAAAAAAATGAAAAGAGACAAGCAGAGTGCTTAGCAACTAGTGGAAATGCAACTTCCAGTAGTGAGTGGCCTTACAGTGAGTAGGTTTTTAAGCCATATATCTATGAGAGTATGCTGTCAACTTCCTCTTTGAGTGTACAGGTACCAGTGAAGATATTACGTGATATAGGAAGTAACCATAGTGTGGTAGTTTGTGGTGCTCATCCCCAGTTGGAGAAGAATCTCACCGGAGATTCAGTTATTTTAAAGGGTATAGGAGGAGAGGAAGTAATTCCTATATACCTCTTGCATTTGTCACGTGAATTAGTGACAGTAAACATTGATTTTGCTATAAAGGACTCACTAGCTGTTGAAGGTGTGCATGTTTTACTGGGCAATGAAGTTAGTGGTGTTCCCTTCATTCCTTGTCCTATAGTGACAGACATACCCTTAAGGATTAGTCCTACAGTAGATTTAGAGAGGAAAAACCCCCACCTGTTTCCAAGTTGTATAACTACCAGGAGTATGAAGAGAACTGAGCGTAGAAGTGAAGAAATTGAGGATTTACCTGCATCAGAAGGATCAAGTGAAGGATCTTTGAGCTTAGAAGAGCTATTTCAGGAAAGTGAAGTTTCCCTAGTGTTAGTAATGAAGAGATTTCCGAAGAAGACGAGGATCCTGTGGTTATTAAAGACTCTGAGTAGTCAAAGTGTTCCTGAAGACATTAGTGAAACTACAGAAGCAGAGTTAGCAGATATTGAGAGTTCAGCCCTTGAAGTTGGTCAAGTGACTAGAGAGAAGCTAGTGGAACTACAGAAGAGGGATACAACATTGGCTGATCTGTTCTTCAGAGTTGTTGATCAAGAAGAGGTGCAACAAACTTCTACCTGTTATTATCTAAAGGAAGAATTGCTAATGAGGAAGCATCGACCTGCAGATGTACCAGGAAATGCTGAATAGGGTGAATATCATCAAATTTTGATTCCATATCCATTGAGGAAGCAAGTGGTAACAGTAACGCATGAGTCTGGACATATGGGAATCAGGAAGACTGTTGAGAAGGTTATGAAATGTTTTTTTGGGGCCTGGACTTCACAAGGATGTTAGCAAATTTTGAAGGGAGTGTCATACATGACAGGTAGCTGCAAAACCAAATGAAACTATTCAAAAGGCTCCCCTACAACTGATAGAAGTAAGAGGAGAACCCTTTAGCAAGGTGATAATAGATGTAGTTGGTCCGCTTCCAAAAAACAAAGAAAGGACATGAATATCTGTTGACGTTAATGTGTCCAATAACAAGATATCCTGAGGCGATTCCTGTAAGAAGTATAAGTGCAAAGGTAATTGCTGAGAATTTGGTGGAATTTTTCTCCAAGTTTGGAATTCCAGAAATTATGCAAAGTGATAGAAGGACGAACTATACCTCAAAAATATTCCTGGATGTGATGAACTTGTTAGGAGTGGAACAACAGTTATCTACCGCTTATCACCTAGAGACTCAAGGATCCTCGGAAAGGTTCCACCAGACTTTGAAAAGTATGTTAGCCAAGTACTGTAATGAGTTGGGAAGAGAATGGGATATTGGTTAACCTTTAATGTTATTTGAGGTTAGAAATGCTTATCAAGAAAGTATTTTCGGTCGAGACGGAAGAGGTCCGTTGAAAATTCTTGTAGAGGACTGGGAAGAAAATCAAGAGGAAGTCCAAGGAGAATATATGAAGAACTTGAGGAAAAGGTTAAAAGAAATGAGAAAATTTCCTTTAGAAAATTTGAAGACAAGCCAAAAGAAAATGAAAAGAAAGTATGATGCTAAGACTAGGCTAAGAAATTTTAGTGCTGGCCAGCAAGTTCTAGTGTTTTTACCAGAGAAAAGGTTTCCCCTTACAAATAAATTTAAAGGTCCTTATAGGATAACAGAAAAGTTAAGTGATCAAACGTATGTGATTGAAACTCCAGGGAAAAGAAAACGACAGAGGAAGATACATGTAAATCTTTTGAAACCCTGCTTCTCAGAACTAGAACTGAGGTTATATCTATAACCCAAAACAAATTCATCTACAGAGGACGATGATGGCTACGAGTTGGGAGCTGAAAACAAGATGAACAATTCTCTCAATATTAGAAAATTTGGAAAACAAACTAAAACATCTAAGTGTTGAACAAAGCAAAGAGTTAATTGAGATGATTCAAAGTTTCCCTGAGATTTTTACAGACATTCCAAAGTGTACCGACTTGACAAAGCATGAGATAAAGATCAGAGAAGATGCTAAGCCATTCAAGCAAAGAGCTTACCGTGTATCACCCTTTCATCGAGATGCTCTGAAAAAGGAAGTTGAATATTTGTTGCAGCATGGATTGGCAGAGCCCAGTTCAAGCCATTGCAATAATTCTCCTTGTGTTAGTGAAGAGACCAGATGCCTCGTTTAGGATGTGTACTGATTATAGGAAGCTGAATTCCATCAGCGTAGCTCATAATTATCCCTTACATCTTACTGATTAATTACTTGATAATATTGGCAAGCCAAGGTTGTTTCTAAAGTGGTGAAAAAGTTACAAAGATTTGTGAATGTGCCTAGAGTTAATCGCCTATTCTGTGCTAGTTTTTCAGCAATAATAATTCCCCTGATTGACTGTATAATCTTGTTGTGTAAAGAGAGAGAACATTTTTGGAGAGAGCAGTGTAATTGTAGATTATTTATCCCATTCCAAATCGTTGGATTCAAACCCAGGATAATTAATCTCCTGGGGGGAGGAATATTATAATGTGTTATAATATATAAAACCATTCTACAAATATGAAAATTTTGATGTTTGCTTGCAGATTCGTTATTTGTTGTAAGATATGATAATATGACCTTAAAATGTCTCTTTTTTACAGATAAAATGTATCATGTGATTCTGAAATATGTTTTGATGATTTATTTTTTATTTGATTAATATATTGTGCAGTATATTAAAATGAATACTGAGTGTTATGAAGTCGGATTCGTAACATGCTGAGTAGAGAGAAAGGTTAGGATTCTTATCACTTAACCGCTTCTTGTGTACCCATCTGTTTTTGACCAAAGGGAAGTCGTGTTCGGAGGGCACTTTGCTTATCTTTGAAATGAGATGGCAATTATTGGCCAAATGCTTGTTACATCTTTGTTCTGTGTGCCTATTCTGAAGTTATTATCTTTGTCTGTGCCTATTATGTTTTCATAATCGGAGTAGAAAAGAATGAGGAAGTGAGAGAGATGAAGTTGACATGTTGACAGCCAACCGAGGATTTGGTCCAAAATACTTTTCTGTTTACCCAGGTGGTTTGAGTGAGCAGATGATGTCCATCATACAGATAAGAGCCCTGGCATGTTTCTTCTGAGCCTTGGAATACTGCGTGTATTTGGTATTCTGTTTTGTAGAATAAGGTGTTCTGTGTATTTCCTATGTGTATTCTTTGAGTATTCTGGGAGGGCTTGAAGATAAAAGAGGAGAACTGAATGAAAAACAGTTAGTTAGGCAAAAGGGGTTGCTGGCATAAGGTTCTCTGTCTCTGTCTCTGTCTCTGTCTGTCTCTGTCTCTCTGTCTGTCTGTCTGTCTGTCTCTCTCTCTCTCTCTCTCTCTCTCTCTCTCTCTCAGCTCGTAATATGGTGTAAATTTTGGTCATTCTCCCACTAATGTTAATAATTTTGTGAGTTACTGAAGGTGTTGGTATTTTACAAGCATTATGAAAGGTGTATAATGGTGCACCACTTGTAAAAGGTAATGCGATATTTACTGGTTTTATATTATGTTAAGAGTTAAAGTGATGTTCTAGATAAAAGAGAATTATTATTTTGATAAGAGGTGGATAATATCTCTTATAGTGAGTTCTAATGTGTCTTGTTGCTACTATATTTTACTAAGCAAAATAATTGTGACTTGAGAGTCTTAGAAAGACATGAGTACAGTTTTTTTTTTCATAAAAGTGAAGGTAATCTTTTGAAAGATTGATATAATCTTTAAACATATTTTTGTCTTATTGAAATTGCTGTTGGTATATTTCCATTTTTGCATATTTCATTTTTATATGTCTGTGTTATCATATTGCTCTAATTTTATAAATAAACAGTGTGTTCCAAAGTTTTGTGTTGGTGGTTGCTTAGCATTTTGTTAGTGCATACTTATTATTGAGATTTTGGAGAATACTTATATGGATTGCAGTCAGTTTAGTTAATCAGGTGTATATCTAAAACTTTAGTGAGAGTTGATGGTTGAAATTTTACTTAACCAAATTGCTTTCTTAATAAATTAAAATTTTGTGAATTAATTTTGATAAAGAAATACTTAGGTCTTACACTGCTGTCAAGTAATAGTAAATCTTTTTGAGATTGTGAACTTTGCTATAACTTTTGAACTTAGAAATAAATTTGTCTGTTTAAAGTTTTAAAAACACAGTGTTTCATTTTGACCACCAGTGATTAAAGAAATTAATGAATGTGTACAAGGTTAGTGATATATCTGTCTAGTTCTCCTTTATCAAAGTGAAATGGAACCAGGGAAACCATAATAGTGTTTGATGAAGTGATGCCCATTTTTCACTAGTCTGTTTATAGCTTATTAGTTGTTACCTCATCTATAGCTTGATAAAGTTAGATTGATTTTTCCAAGTGATAAGCAAGTTTTATGTGACCACTGTACCTTTAGAGTATTCAGTCTTAATATTTTTGTTATGAGGTTTCAAGTATCTGGTTGAAGTGAGGTAACTTTTTGGTTTTATTATTTGTGTAATAACCAGGTACTTGATCACTTCATAACAATATATATATATATATATATATATATATATATATATATATATATATATATATATATATATATATATATATATATATTTATTTATTTATTTATTATATGTATATCATCTTTCTGAAAGTTATGTTCCAGACTGTTGGTGACTGTGAGACGGCCTTTATGGAAGTAAGAAATAGAGACAATGTGGGAATAACGGTGAGATAGAGTACTTTATATAGAAAGAAAATCAACTAGAGGCTTACCGTATCATCAACAGGAAGCAGTATAGAAAAAAATGTTTAATTAATAGACTATGTTATGAATGATAACTGACATGTTTGAAAAAGAGAATCCTAAAGTTCAAAAAGGGTACCCAGATATTATGTATATATATTTACAGCAGATGTATTTTTGCTGGCCTGTTGAATATTTAATTTAGATTATTTTTACAGGTTAAACTCCGTAAAATTTTATTTTTAAATTGCTTTCACTGTATAGTTTCGGAACATTACTGCTAATATGTATATATATATATATATATATATATATATATATATATATATATATATATATATATATATATATATATATATATATATATATACATGGTTTTCACACAGGATGCCTTATATATATAATATATATATATATATATATCTTTATATATTATATATATATATATATATATTTATATATATATATATATATATATATATATATATATATATATTCTATATTTATATAATAATATATATATATATATATATATATATATATATATATATATTTTAAGTATATATATATATATATATATATATATATATATATATATATATATATATATATATATATATATATATATATATATATATATATATATACTTTATATATATATATATATAATATATATATATATAATATATATATATATATACTATATATATATATATATATATATATATATATATATATATATAGAGAGAGAGTAAGAGAGATCCAGAGAGAGAGAGAAATTAGGTTAGAGAGAGACAATGTGGGAATAACAGTGAGATAGAGTAATTTATGACGTTTCCTGGAAAAATCAACTAGGGAAGTTTTACCGTATCATCAACATGAAGCGGTATAGAAAAAAATTTTTAATTAATAGACTTTGTTATGATATCTTCACTTTTGTGCTTAGCCAGCTTTTCGACATCTAGCCTACTACATTTTACGAAGATGGAAAACCAGTTACAAAAATTTTAACGAACTACGAGCTAGGAGGCAAATGTCACTCCCAAGGAACTGGGGGTAAACAGTAATGATTTACTCTTCATCTTCTAGTTTCTTGTCTATATTTTTTCTTTTTAATTCATAAATT
>NC_089742.1:21133318-21138318 GCF_040412425.1 Macrobrachium rosenbergii
ATTGTTCACGGATACTATATATCTTCTCATCAAGATTTTGAATCAGTCTATAGTTGTTCTTTTTCTTTTCTGGCCAACTTCTCAATAATTAGGAAACATTATTTGAGATTTTTTCCATTTACTCTTTCTTTTTCTAGTCGACAGAACGTTTCCCCACCTCTCGGAGGCGTCATCAGGACAGGATTATAAATTGACATACAAGGTTTTTATTACTGATGACGCCATCTATAGGTGAGGAAACGGTCCATCGACCAGAAAAAGAAAGAGTAAATGGAAAGGATCTCAAATGATTTTTCCTTATTCCTGAGCGGCTTGCCAGAAGAGAAAAAGAAGAAGTAAAGACTGATTCAAAGCCTTGATGAGAATATATATAGTGTCTGTAAACAATGCCTTGGACTTCAATAGAAAATGCATATATATATATATATATATATATATATATATATATATATATATATATATATATATATATATATATATATATATATAAAACTTAGTACACTTGAAAGAAACAGAACGAAGGCAGCTTCTTTTCGGAGCACACAGCCTCACCTAACGATGGCGTCTCATCCTGCAGGTCGACAAAGGCACATTCGGAACCGCCCTCTTTCGGGTGCCCAGGGAACCAGTAGTATCCAGGGGGTTTCTCCCCCTTCCCACCGATGTAAACGCCTCCCTGCACCCCTACCCAAACATCTGCCAGAGAGATTTGAAAGCCTTTGTAAGTATTTTCCAAGTGATTGGGTGAATATGGTGACGTCTGTTTACAATTTTATCACGTTAATGATAACTATATGTAATAGGGAGGTCAGTTTCATTCAGATTTCTTGTCAAAATTGCAGCAAGCAATAAATGTGCACTTTTGCATAAAGTGAAATCAATATTCTTGCAATGTGTACCTTATCCCTTAAGATATTCAGTGTGTATTTAAGACCATGATCATTTTTATTTATTTATTACCTGTGATATCATGTTGCTTTCCCTTGTCATTTCCAACCTTAAACTTTTCCATCAACTTAAGGATAACTTTATGATAAAACCTTAAAGAGCTGAAGTCAATCAGTGTCTGAATTTTTCACGCAAACTGGCAGATACGATTACGCAGACCAAAGCGACATTGAGTGATGCAGAGATAAACGAAGAACTTACGATGCCTGAATTCCATCTGTCCCTTTGAATTTTTTAAGCAAACTCTCAGATCAGATATGATTACGCAGAGCAAAGCGACAGTGAGTGACTCAGAGATAAACAAACAAAGAACTTACAAGGCCTGAAGTCCATCCGTCCCTTTGAATTTTTCAAGCAAACCGTCTGATCAGATACGATTAAGCAGACCAAAGCGACATTGAGTGATGCGGAGATAAACAAAGAACTTACGTGGTTTATTCGAGAGATGGAACACTCTAATGAAATGGGTCCTAAGCTGACGAAGGTGCATCTCTGTCTGAAGTCCTGTGATGACATTCCCGCCGAGATTCCTGCAGTTGTCCCTCGCCTCGAGCCAGGTCATCTCCTCAGCAACGGGCCTGACGCAGCCCAATCCTTCCAGGAACTCCGCCGGAGGATCACAGGATAACCCTGTCGGGAGTTGACGAATAGGATTTTTACTTCGGAAGAATGAAAATAGTTTTCACTGAACGAAACAACAAAAAACGCAACAATCATGACATACGTCGAAACAAACCCATAATTTGTAAAATGACTAAATGTCTTTGTCACTACCAAGACGATTTAAAAGAAACATATATCTGCAAAACAAACCCATAATTTGCTCAATGACTAAATGTCTTTGTCACTACCAAGATATTTTGTGACAATCAACAATAACGTTTATAATGATGCTAAGTAGGGTTTAACACAAAGCTTACGCCAGCTTAAGCTGGAAAAACATCTTGCGCAGGTATCTACAGGGAAATATATTCGTCTTCGAAATTATACATTTATCTTCACTACGAAGAAATGGTCTTTCGACAAAGCAGTCTTACAAAGGTGCTCTTATCTTAAGGGAGCTTGAGCATACACAAGATTTCCCGTTAGATCTGATTACTGTAATTTTTTAAGAAATGATGCATTATTCTAAAGTACGTCGCCTTTCAAGCATAATTTTACCTACGGAGGCCGTTTGTCACTTCACTGTTCATCACGATTAGAGAATTAGGTGCTAAGTCTCATGAAGAAGAAGACTAAGAATATTCAGCAAAAAGAAGAGAAAGAAGCAGTAGTCTGAATCTTGGACGACATCTTTTGTACGTCACATACCTGTCTTTACCTGACTTCATTTCAGTTCCCTTCCACAACGTACCTACTCTGACGGTGTCGACTGGGCAGCATATCCTAGTATTTCCATCTCTGCAAGACAAGTAGACATCAGACAATGCCATGAAGTATGACTTATTCTACAATTCTACTTTCCTTCTCGTAATGCTGATCAAAGCAAGCGCATGCGCAGTGTAACAATAACAAACATTTAGACCTGTCAAGCTCAAGCCTCTCTATTGGCAACAATTTCACTCAAATTCAGTCACTTCCACCACATTCTTTTAAAGAGATATAATATAAACAACACTAAAGAAAAGAACATTTTGATGTGGGTTAATAAAACAAAATAATGAAAATAACTTAAACAAATGTTTAGACCTCTCCTGCTCAAAAATTTCACTCGAATTCAAATACTTCAACCACATTCTTTTAAAGGAGATATAACGCAAAAAAATCAAGAAACAAATTATTTTGATGTTGGTTAGTAGAATAAAAGAGTAACTATAATTTAGCAGTGACTTAAAAATGTAATCGTATCTTACATGTCGCTGCCACAGCCTCCATACAACCGAACGAACTCCGGAAACGAAAGTTTTTTTAGAACTCCGGATAACTGATCGCAGTTGTTGATAAGTTGGCAGGTTCCAGTAGTATCCGTTGAAGTTATGCAGCTGCCTGGAATAAATAATATATGCACACATACATGCATATATATATATATATATATATATATATATATATATATATATATATATATATATATATATATATATATATATATATATATATATATATATATATGTTTATATATATATATATACATATATATATATATATATATATATATATATATATATATATATATATATATATATATATATATATATATATATATATATATATATGTATAAATATATATATATATATATATATATATATATATATATATATATATATATATATATATATATATATATATATATATATATATATATATATATATATATATGTATGTATAAAATATATATATATATATATATATATATATATATATATATATATATATATATATATATATATATATATATATATATCATATATAAATACGTACCTAAATACATATTCACTGTACCCTCTTCATGCAAAAACCTACAGTATAAACATACTAGTTATTTTTACAGCAAATTCCTTTTATTTACAAAGGATACGTATTCAGTCAGATAAAGGGGCTCACGAAATAAAAACTGTACCTTCTGTCGCATTGGCGTAACGATGTCCTACAGAGAGAACAGAGAAGAGTATAATAACGGTGGTCTTCATACCTCAAGAAAAGATCTGAAAAAAGATGGACAAATTAATTATATATACATATTTATAATCTTCACTGGTAATCAGTCCTGAAGTATTGTCAGTCGTAAGATATGGTTTTTTGTGTATAAATAGTTTTCTATGCGCCGTTAAAACTTCACAGAACACTGTTAGATTGCAATATAAAAAATATATATATATATATATATATATATATATATATATATATATATATATATATATATATATATATATATATATATATATATATATATATATATATAAACCATTTAAAATACGCTACTATAAGAAAGATATCCTTCTGAAATAACAATGATTCAGTGGTTCGTTTCACAATTCAGAAATTTTGCAAATTCAACCCTCAGGGCAAGCTTGCGATTCCGCAAGAGCGCCATAAGCAACACGAGGAAAAAAATGCACCCACGCCAACCTACGAGAGATCAGTAGGCAATATTTTCGCATTTAATTCTGGATAATCTAAGTTTCGAAGTTTTTTATTGAGTCTTAAGAGTAGATTTATTTAACCTCAGGTTCTGTAGAGGCCATCAAAGTCATCCGCGGTCACTTTTACATCGCTTGTTTTGTCAATAACACAAGGTGGTATTCGGTCATTGTGTTGCGTAAGAAAGCTTCAAATCAATCAGTTTTGTAATTATTATTTTCATGGTGCAATTATGATGCCACAATTATGATAAATGCAAGTTTTTACCCAATGTCTATAGGAAACCTTCAGAGAAATACACATTGGAAGTCTATTGTTCATCAACTTTCACTTCATTTGTTATGAACTGATTAGTTACAGACTGCTGCAAAAGCACAAAAACAATAAATAATAATCTTTTATTTCACTTGCAAAGAAATTACTAGTTGTAGACACTTGTTGCAAAAACGCAAACAAAAAATAAATGAATTTCTTACTTTACTCGTCCGAACTTCGACTAGCGAGAGTGAGGAGAAATCAGGTGCAAACTTTCCGGCAGGTCGAAGGTAACTGTGCCTGAGTCCTGACGCCGGGCAAGCCCTAAATGTCCTTGGGCAAGCCCAGGGTCCGAAGGTGGACAAGACGATCAGGTCCCAGGAACTGGGAAACCGGAGAGAACTGGAGAAAACTGGGAAGGCCTCTTATGGTGCCATCCAGTGCATTATCCTTCATGCTGCGTGAAGACCTCCTGTTTAGCTTAGGACGCAAAACGAGTCCTACATGAAGAGAGATGTTCCCAATTGAGCCTGTTGGAGTGAAAGAAGCGTAAATATCCAAGAGATTTAAATAATAACTACCATATGGTTATCTTACAGTTTAGGATACGACACAGGGTTGGCTGTGAAAGGCTACGCCAAAGCTGCTCGACAGGTTTCTGCGAGAAAAGAATTCCAGCGGTCAGAAGTCCAAATTAAGATCTTGGTAAAAGTAC
>NC_089742.1:21140818-21153318 GCF_040412425.1 Macrobrachium rosenbergii
TATATATATATATATATATATATATATATATATATATATATATATATATATATATAGATATAGATATATATATATATATATATATATATATATATATATATATATATATATATATATATATATATATATATATATATATATATATATATATATATATATATATATATATATATATATATATATATATATATATATATATATATATATATATATATATATATATATATATATATATATATATATATATATATATATATATATATATATATATATATATATATATATATATATATATATATATATATATATATATATATATATATATATATATATATATATATATATATATATATATATATATCAGCAATAAGTCACAAAATATGTGACAAATATATATACGACCATGAAAGGTGAAAATTAAAGACCAGGTAGCGCTTTCGTATATTGCGTACACTTCTTCGCAATACATAAATTTATATATGCTAATTTTATTTCATATATATATATATATATATATATATATATATATATATATATATATATATATATATATATATATATATATATATATATATATATATATATATATATATATATATATATATATATATTAGAATGCAGCTTTTCCACTCACTGCGTCTTCAGAAGTTGCTCCCATTCAGGGATGGAAACGCTTGCCACATAACCCTCTCTACCCTAGCTGACAAATACCACAGTCGACTAACTGCCAGATACTCAGCTCGTTACCTCAACAATAGTAACAAATAAGTTTTAAATGCACCTGTCTAAAACCCTCTTTCGCGTAAAAATCGTACCTTGGGCCAGCCAGTGGTGAGAACACTGGGCCATACTGTCCCAATGGTGCGTCCATAAATCTTTGAAATGATAAAGCTAAATACGTAAATATGATTCACAAACTTTCTCGTTATAGTCTAAATGACTTCTCAAACAGTAAAAGAAATTATGAAAATACATAGTTTCGGAATGATCATGTAACATCAGAAAACTAGATAATTGTTTGCAAACTCATAAAAAAAGAGGTCAGATAGCATTTATCGTCGGAGGACAAACACATAAACATCCACCTGACTAGCGCAGTGACAACATTACATAAGAAAAAGAATAATTGGTGTCCAAGACCAATAGTCACGATCACATCAGGTTAATATGAACTCAGCCTTCTCAAAATAGAAATATCGGGGCTGAACTGAATGCGAGAAGAAAACCAGAAAAAAAAGTACAAAATTCGCCAGAGTTTCTTCTGCTCAATCGAGTTTTCGGTACAGCGTATATTGTTGTATGAAACTCTCAGCCACGGGCCATGAAACTCTCAGCCGCGGCCCGTGAAACCTTCAGCCACTGCCTGATGGTGGCCTGTGTTGTTGGCCCTATAGCGGTACCAGGCGCACGATCATGGTTAACTTTAACCTTACAAAAACTTCTGCGGCTACAGGGCTGCAATTTGGTATGTTTGATGACCGGAGAGTGGATGATCAACATACAAATTTGCGGCCCTCTAGCGTCAGTAGTTTTTAAGATCTGAGGGCGAACAGAAAAGGTGCGGACGGACAAACACATAGCCATCTCAATAGTTTTCTTTAATAGAAGACTAAAAGGAAAGTTGAAATTAACAATAATTATTACACATATCACACTTGAGGGAAAGAGATATCAGGTTGCATTAATACTTATTGTGACCTCTTGTTCCAGTATCTATTAACAAATAGCTTCCGTCTTGATGTCCAGGAGCGTCATCCCTGACACAATTACTCGAAGTAGGTGTTTCCTTTGTCACAGCAGAAGCAATTAGAATTTAGACGATTGCCTGAGGTCGACATGTTTGCTCAGCTTCTGTAGGCTCTACTTCAAGAAAGAACTTCCAGAAATTTATTTGTTGAATGAATCTCAAAACAAGTTGAATATATATATACATGTATATATATATATATATATATATATATATATATATATATATATATATATATATATATATATATATATATATATATATATATATATATATATATATATATATATGTGTGTGTGTGTGTGTGTGTGTGTATGTATAAGTATATATATGTATGTATGTATGAATGTATATATATATATATATATATATATATATATATATATATATATATATATATATATATATATATATATATATATATATATATATATATATATATATATATATATATATATATATATATATATATATATATATATATATATATATATATATATATATATATATATATATATGTATATATATATATATATATATATATATATATATATATATATATATATATATATATATATATATATATATATATATATATATATATATATATATATATATATATATATATATATATATATATATATACAATATATAATATCATTGCACCCCTCTTGCCAGAATTTGTGAACAACCTCACATAATGCTGTTGGAGACGCTGCCATTATTTTTCTCTCTCCAGCTGAACTGGGGCAAAGATGAAAAGTTTTTGTTAGCTGTAACATTGTGAGATAAGCTTCGGCAGCAGATGATTGTCCTCGTTATCAGATGGTAGCTGAAATTCTTTAACACTTGAATGGTTCTGTATACTTTGTCAGGGTTTAGCAAACGAGGCAAATAATGCCTTTGGCAAAGAGGAGACGAGCCCTCTCGCGCCTGCGAGCACTTAATGGCAAAATACGTACCCAGGAGGCCTCTGCTCATCTTTTATCGGGGAGGTGCTTTTGGTGTCGAAGTCCCCCAGTGTTCCGTAACCTGTTCCGAGGAAACAGAACACATCCTCGGTGTGTGTGTTTTTCTTATAGAGTTCCTCCTTTCAGTCTTTCTCAAGTAGATGTTCGAGATCGCTTTCGCGGTTGAATTATCACCTTTTCTTAGTGAGTGATCAATCCACTTTCTTTAGTGTTCACTTGGAGCCTTAGGAGAATAGAAGAGAGGCCAGATTCTCCTCAGTTCTTTATTCAAGTTGCCAATTAACATGGTAAATTTCTTTCCCAAAAATTAATCTTTCTTCTTTTAACTGTGTTTACGCACTTGAGTTTTGTCATTGGTGCAGATCAATTTCAATTGCCACTTTATATGAAAAATTTGCTTAAAAAGCAATTTCTATAAGGATCAAAGAGAGAACATCGTACACGTAATAAGATATATTGAAAGAAACTAAAGTCACTATATCTGAAAGATGATTTGAGGTCATAGCCAAATAAGAATTTTATTTGAATAAAGACGTTTGTAAATCCCGTATCTGGAGCAACTCTCCGAAGTTCTCATATTCCCACTTAAAGGAATTGATCTTCTCTCTTTTGCTTTTTATAATGGCATGCAGCTCCATTTCACAAAATATCAGTTGAAGATCAAAAGTGCTTCTTAGGAAGACTGAGAGAGGAGGAAAAATTGGAATCGAATTACCTGAAATTTGATGAGGAATATGATGCTAGGACGGAGGAGGAGGAGGAGGAGGAGGGGGAGGAAAAGGAAGCAGAGCAGTACAAGAAAAAGAAGAAGGGAAAGGATGGGGAAAGTTAGTTGGGGGAAGAGAGTTGATTTGAAAGGTAAGAAAAAGGGAAGATGTGAAGAAGGTGTGTTGCAGAGAGAAGAAGGAAACGGAAGAGAATACAGACAAACATTGGAGTGTCTTAAAGACCAAAATGAATAAAACGACCGAGGGAGAAATGCATCAAGCAAGGAAGGAGGAAAATGCCAGTGATGTTTAGATAAAAGAACTCAACCCAAAAATGGAGGGTATTTCTTTGAAGGTGAAGGATAAGAAAACGTTTTTACAGCAGGTGTTAAGAGGTAGGTAAAAGCAAAAGCCTCTTGCAGTTCATTAAGGAAAGGCATTTCAAAATCCGACGCAAAAAAAATAAAATATTATTATGCGAGGAGGAAGGTCCTTTCCCTTTGTCTGTTCACAGGATCCTGAATGAGATTTCAGGTCAATGGTGCGCTCTCCCTTTCCACAGCTTTGCGCGTGAAATGAAAGCGTTAGAAGAGACAGGACCACCGAGAATATAATATAATGGAAGCGTGAAAAGCCTCTTCAGAAGGACGGATAACAAAAAGCGGATTAATTTACTGAGAACGTTCCCATAAATGAATTATAAAATAAAACAAAATTAATTGAAAACAGCCTTTACACATATACAGACATGGGTACAGCTGGTCTTTAAAGTTCTTGGCACACTTTTCAGCGAACTTCGTTCACCAATAGATATTTTTTTTATTTTTAAAATCACATAGAAACCAAACCTTACAATCAGAATGAGATTAATATCCATACAAACAATATGATATATAAAATTGGCAGAAAAATAACATGACTTAACAAAATCCAACGACACCTTTTAAAACCCAAAACTATCGTTCGGTAAAATTAAAGGACAGCAGTACGGAGCACGTTGATCTTCTTCAAAATCTCTATAGCTTTGACCAATTAATTGTGTTATTGCATTCGAATATTTATATCTCAGACTCAAATAATCAATTTAATATCGATATCTGTAAACATTCGTTTCAATCTAAAATGAGGAATAAGATTTTCTCTGTATTTGAGTAACACTGTTCGTCATGACATCACGTCATATAGGCGGGAAGCCAAATCATTTAACATAAATCCGTAGACTGTCAACTTTATCGAGATGGGTCTTTACTGTTGGCGCCCCAGGAAAACACGGAAAGCCTTAAATAAATTACGTGAAGAAAGGTTAATGTGGGTAAAGTTGAGTAAAAAAATGTAGAATTTAAAAAGGGTAGGACTAACAGTCCAAATAATAAGGTGTCACCAAAGATGAATTTTAGCTTGCTTTTTTATTGTAAGTTTATTATAACAATCATATTGCTTTATTTCATAATGTTCCGTTCATAAGAATGAAGGCTTTATTATCATAACTTCTATCATAAGAAATGGGAATTTATATTATCATATATTATTATAAAGATGAGACCGTTAGACGTCTCTTTTATAGTATATGCCAATTATGAAAATGACACTATATCATTATAGGTCTATAATATGGATTTGATCTTTATATCACTATAGACCTATCAAATGAATTAGATTTTTGTATCAGTATAGGTCTATTATACGAATCGGTTTCATTTCGTTAGAGAGATATTATAATCAGTGAATATTTTAGCGAAACTTTGTTTTATTCTAGTATATCTTTCCTTTGATAACGACCCATCTACTCTTCACAAAAATGTTAAATGTAAATTGCTATATGAATACTTTATACAGATAGGGAGCAGGCCTAGCATGTATGCTCATTTTCTTCATTATCATCGTAATTATAATTTTCATCGTCTTTTACAGTTGTTTTATCACTTATAGCTATTATCCTGAAAACATCCAACCATCACGGAAGAGAGGAAAAATTACTGCAGCAGCCCTATGGGGATGGATAGCTGCCAGTGGTCCAGGGGAACTTATAGAAATAAACGCAAAACTGAACAGTTCCCAATATATTAGCGTTCTAGAGGAAGTTTTAGTGCCGTCATTGGGAGCCGTGCTATTCCCCGAGCCAGAACCAATATATGTAGCCATGGGCAACTCTTCTGTTCATACTGACCAAACTGTAAAAGAATGGTTCAAAGAACATCCACACATAATCAGAATCGAATGGTCAGCAAAGTCACCTGACTATGCCATTGAAAGTATTTGGAGTTATGTATAACTAATAAAGGGGATGCAAAGACCAGGAATCACATAACAAGAATCGCCAAGTCAGTCTGGGAGTCACTTAATCGAAAAGGGAACGAAAAAAAATATTTGTGAAGTGAAATAGTGCTCAGTATCTAAGAGATTATATGTTAATTGATAAATATACTTTGCATTTTTATGCAGTAATGGGTTGACTATGCACTGCACTTGTTTTGTTTATTTATCTACTTATTTATTTACCTTCATTCCTCTGTAAGAAACTTAGAGGTCTATGTGAAAAATGTTATATAGATTCGTAAATATACTGTTGAGTACGGATAAACACCTTTATTCATGTGATGTCCAATATAGTTAGTCGCAGCAATGCTGAGCAAACGAATACATATGATTATAGTCAAAGAATGGGAATTTATCTTAAGAAAACCAAGCAGGGCAGCTACACACCACCAAGGTCTCTCTCTCTCTCTCTCTCTCTCTCTCTCTCTCTCTCTCTCTCTCTCTCTCTCTCTCTCTCTCTCTCTCCCTTTGTTATAATATTAGCATCTGCTACAACCAATAAGAACAAAAGGGAAAGCATTAGAAAGAAATTTAGTGATAAAAAAAAAACAGCGCACTCATTATCTTCTCTATGAGTCTACTTTTCCCTGGTAACAGTCTGAGTGATATCACGTGAGGGATGGCCTCGTGAAAGTTGCCAGTTACTATTTTGTAAACTCTTGTTCGAAATGCACTGAAAAATGTGCCAGAACATTTAAGAGTGGCTGTACATTTGCACAAAAATGTGCATACATACACACTTATACAAACACACAAATGTATAATGCACACAAACACACATATATATTTTGATGATGTTGCCTTGTAATATGTATATCATCCCATAGTTTTTTTTTAAATTTACTCTTCTATTTATTGTGTATCATGTGTAATAATAATAACTGTAGAAGTATCATATGTAGTGCAACATCAGATCTCAAAAGAGTTAGTGATTTAGATAACTTAACAAAGTAATTTAAAATTGGCAATACATTTTAATAATAACATAGGATGTGACCTATGTTTGGCCTTTAGCAACAAGTGTTCTGTACTCGCGTGTCTTGTTGTGGTTCAGTTTTTGTCACGAGGATAACGAGTTAACTAGCTCGGGAATAACAATCGAGTCGTGGGAAGCTTTTTCCCATATGAGAAAACAATGAATGATTTCACAATGTTTCATGTAATGTTCTGAAAACCAACTTTGGTTCTTCATCTTTGTTTTAAAAGCATGCTGTCTGTTTGGATCATGTTCAGATTTCATTGAGGGCTTTGTCCCATATGATTTTCTGCTCGAATCGTATATCCCTTTTTGAGAGTAAATGCACGTATCTGAATCTATTACGTTGAGTTTTGTAAGACTGTTGCTTTGATCGTGTATTGTTCTGACGTCTCCTGGTTGTTTCATTTTCCCACTGGAACCATAAATTTTGTTCAATCTGATTTTAGAGACTGTTAAAGTTGGTTCCCTCTCTCTCTCCCCCTCTCTCTCTTTCTTCAAAAGAGAAAAGTTAATGTAGAATATTTATGTGGTCACTGGTGCTAATCTTAGCTTTTGAGATCTGACTTTAGGAAAACCATAACGGTGCCTGATAAAAAGTGTGTTCTGTGGACTTTGCAAAGGTTTTCACAAGCTTGTGTAAGGTAAAGTGAATTTTACTTATTATTACCTTGGTATAATAAGGTATATTAGGGGAATTTTGCCTTAATGAAATTATTATTGATAATTTTTTTAGGTATTTTTGTGTGCTTGTGTTTGCAATCTCTTAATTTTTCACATTTTATATATTGGTGATTTAACATTTATTTACTTAGCGTTTTAAATATTTCTCGATAATTTAACATTGCATGCCTGATTTAATTTTCATTTATTAAGTTTTTCTTTTCAAATCTTGAGTAATTCTTAATAGTTTAAATTTTGCTTGATTAGATTAATTTATTGATAAATTAAAGTTTTATGATTTAGTCTTGTTTAATAATTTAACTCAAGAATTAATTTTTTTTTTTTTTTTTTTTTTAAGTAATAGTAATTTTTTTAGATGGCAAATTCTAATTGTAAATTTTGAATTTAACCATAAATTTATGTGTTTAGTGTTTTTAAAACGTGTTTCATTTATCGACCACCAGTTAATAGGATTAACTGTGTGCATAAGGCAAAGTCATAAACATGTTTTGTTCCTTTAGTTTTGCTGAAGTGAATTAAGATGAGGGAAACAATTAAGTTGTTTGGTGGAGTGATGCCCTTTTACTCTAGTATATTTTTTTTTTATTTGATTGTTGATACCTCACACTTACTTTGATAAACTAATTTTGATTTTATCGGGTAATTAATTAGCTTTTTAAGGGATCATTATTATGTCTAGAACACTCAGTCGTAATTTTTATTGTTATGAGAGTTCAGGTATCTGGCTGAAGTGAGGCAGATTTTTGAATTCTGTGATTAGTTGTGTAACAACCACAAACTTAGTACACTTCATGACAATATATATATATATATATATATATATATATATATATATATATATATATATATATATATATATATATATATATATATATATATATATATATATATATATATATATATATATATATATTATTGGTGTTTTGAAATTAGAGGCCCCCTCCAGAGAACAAATGGAAAGTTATGAAGTTTTCTGCTATAGACTATCTCCAAGTACATTATTTCAAGTTTCTATTAAGCTATTTTTCATTTTACATTTCTTGTATTTTCAGACTGAGTGATGGAGTTAGATACAGCCATGGCTAACAACTTGGAGGAAATCAAATGGATTGACTGAATCTGGGCTATAACCTTCAGAGAGGCCAGGGATGCTGGTGCATCCTTCATTTCACGTTCCTGGATAGCTAAATACATTAAAAGAGATGAATCCTTTGTTAAAAGAAACTGGAACAAAAATCCATATGACTGTCATTGGGAAAAGAGTGAGAATCTTGGAAGGCCTGAAGTCCTTTTCTCAGGAGTCAAAAGACATCATAGCTGGGGCAGTGGGTAGACCAAGACAGTCTTTACGTAAATTGGCGCTTGAACTAGAAACAAAAAGGGGAAAGAAGAGAAGTTATAGTGCTGTATATCGTGAGTTGAAAAAATCTGGTATCAAGTCATTTCATGTTATCAGTAAGCCCAACATCACTCAGCAACAGAGAAAAGACTGTGCATGGTTTTGTGGTTCATTTCTTAAAGATTGGGATGAAGCTGACTTTCTCGATGCTGCCACATCAGATGAATTCTTCATTTACACAGTCAGGAAGCCAAATCATAAAAATGACATCATTTTGGCTGCAAAGTTGGATGATATCAGCGATGACATGCGCTATCACCAAGTTGTGAAATTTTCTGAATGTTTGGGAATTTTTCTCTGTTTCACAGGCAAATGGTTAATGTGGATCATCAAAGAAAAAGGACAGTCATGGAATGGCGAATACTTCAGAGAAACTGTGCTTACTGGTGGAGTATTTCCTTTCCTCAAAGATCCTGAAAATATGTTATCTGTAGAAGAAGTCACATTTTTGCTTGATAAGACACCATGTTTCAAGGCTCTTCAGACACAGGAGCTGCTTCGAAATAGTGGCACCGATTTCTCTTCGTCAAGTGAATTTCCAGGTAGCTCCCCTGACCTTAATGTGTGTGAAGACATTGGTAGTATCTTAAGGGATCGTGTTGAGGTGCGCACTGTGAACTATGATGGTATACCAAGGCTCAACAACCTGCAAAGAGAGGTGACCGAAGTGTGTTCAGGGAAATGGAGTTTGAGACTCAGCTTTTTTGCAATTTAATGAAATCATACCCCTCAAGAATGCAGGCTGTGGTACAGTCAGATGGAGGCTACACACAAAATATTAAATACTCAGAGAGAAACTTAAATAAATACCTGTTCTAAATTACTTTTGTCTTTGTCCATATCCATTCTAGTTTATGCTGTAGAGGGTGGTTCTAATTTCAGGAAACACCCTATATATATATATATATATATATATATATATATATATATATATATATATATATATATATATATATATATATATATATATATATAGGATATGTCCTCAAGGCAATGAAAACAACGGAGTATAAACAAACTATAAATAATACAAAGAAGACTTGCTTGTCTCCAACAAGAAGCTATATTAGAGGGGTTATAGGAATATTTTATTGCATACAGTGACATTTCAACTGTCTAGGATTATCTCAAGCGTCTTGCTAAAGTAAAGAGGGGCAAAGGTCATTAACAAAAAAATATTTATTTTCTTTATTTTCACTTTTAAAGATCCTTCGAAGGCCTTGTAAAGAATTGGGCTAATAGTGCTTAGCCCTGATCTTAGAGTAATATTATTTTCCTTTGCTAAATGTAGTAAGTCAATCTCTTTTGGGCTTTGGTTAACTATTTTTACACCTTATCTATTAGCTTAGGACCAATCACTTATGGGGTACGAAAAGACCCTTATTCTTTGGTCAAGATTCAAGTGAATATTTATGTTGATTTATTCTGACACTTCATTCCTTGCTTGTCTGGCCCAAATAAACTGAACCAATATCCACAACTGGATTTTCTACAGAATTTTGTCACTCTGGTAAGACAATTTCTTATAAGCACATACCACATTTATGTTGCTCTTTTCATTTTCATCGCTCCCTGCTTACTCCACCCATATTCTTTTTCTCGCCCTGGTCCTTTCCTTTACCGTAATAACTACATATTCCTCATCAAATTACAAGAAAAAACGTTTCCGATTTTTCCTTGTCTCTTACTCTCCTTAGAAAATGATTTCGATCTTCAGCTTATATTATTTTGAAAATGAATCTGCATACCCTTAAAAAAATATAATGGGAAGCTTGACTATTTAGGTCTGAAACTGAAAACCCGAGGAAAGTGCGTCAGATACCATATTTACAAAGTTCGTTACTCAACTACAGATATTATTTATATAAAACCTCACTTTCTTATTACCAATATCTAAAATGTTTTAGCCACGAAGATCAACTATTCTTTTTCCGAGACAAGATGTTTTCGTGGAAAATCTTCATTATAAGATTAATTATAATTGCAATAACGAAAGGAAATCATAACATCGAAGAGTTCAAAGTATAACTATCAACTCATTCAGCTTCTTATTCCAAAATTAAATCTGTTTCTTATTAAATCTACGGTCCCTGCTTTAATTTTTATGATTTACCGTTTGTAAATAGCCTACTTAGATACTGGACAGAATCCCTTCCAGATTTTTTCTGGACTTTAAAGAGACACTAAAGAGAGGTAGATTAATGGCCAAGTAAGAAGGAGGGAAAATGCAGCCCTGAGACTAGTCCCGGAAGGCCTCTTCGGAGAGGCTGCAAGACAAAGTGGCTCCATAAAGGAGAGAAGAGGTTGTTGGGCCCCGTCTCCTGCCTGCAAGTTATGGAAGGTCAGGGACCTTGACGCCAGGTACCTCGCCGATAGAAGATTAGCCAAGGTTTCCGTGGTAAGTCCATTGCTACGCTATGCTTACAGACAACTGTTTCCGTTTGATTTTGAGAAATGTTCTGCCAAGAAGTAACTTAGGGTTATCTTACCCGCGAATGCCATTTTCCTTGTACGGATCTCTGACAACACATTCATAAAAATATAGTCTTCTGTTCGTTCATTCCACCATCAGTTGTTATTTCGATAAGAAAATGTAGTTGTTATATTTTTTATGATTGTTATTTATAAAGGCAAGAAGAGATTAAGATAAGAAGAGGGAGATATAATAGAATGATATACTACACAAAATTAAATCCACAATGACCTGGCTTTAATAACCTCAAGGTTAATTACAAAAACAGTATAATGCTGTCATCTCTAGAGTACCCTGACCATTTAATTGAGAAATCGATCCACACAGAAAACACTATTTTCTACCGTTCCCTCATAACAAGATCATAGAGACCCACAACAATAAAATCAAAATCCCGCACTTGGACAGGATTAAGACGTTGACACAGACACTTGGAAACTCTAACCCTTTTGCTTTTACCTACCCAAATACCTTAGCCATATCCCTGATTAACGTCCAACAAAAACCAGTCCCCAAAGACACGGGAGTTTACGAAATCCCTTGCTTCGACTGTGACCAATCCTATATCGGTTTCACAGGCAAGTCACTCCCCCAAAGATTAATACAGCATAAACGTTCAGTTAGGTAGGAACAACAGCTATTTTTAACCACATAGATAACCATAACCACAAAATAAACTGGAATATGTCGCGTATAATTTATAGCAGCAATTGCCGGTTCAAAAGCTAGAAGGTGGAATCAGCTTTGATTAAACAAAGAAACACCATGAATCTTTCAAAGAGGTGTGTGGGATTCAGATGTTATAGATAAAATCCTCCAACCAGCGAACAAGAAGATTAAAGGGAAACTGTCAACTGGAGTGACTTAACGGCTGACCTATGGATCTTCTGGTATAAATACTGCTTTTGGGTAACTTTTTGTTATTCACTATTTGCCTGAGGAGAGAGACAGTTCGGTCTCGGAAGTATAGCCTTTATTTTCTACAATTTGGAGTTTCTATGGGTTCCTTATATCTGATATATATATATATATATATATATATATATATATATATATATATATATATATATATATATATATATATATATATATATATATATATATATATATATATATATATATATATATATATATACACATATATATACATACATACATACACATACATACATACATACATACATACATACATACATACATACATACATACATACATACATACATACA
>NC_089742.1:21158318-21165818 GCF_040412425.1 Macrobrachium rosenbergii
CCACTAAGCCTAAACACGTCCTCCACTAAACCCAAACACTCCTCCACTAAACCAGAACACATCCAATCTGAACTTAACACACCATCCACTAAACCTAAACACCCCTCCTACCAAACCCAAACACACCCCACTGCTAAACCTGAACACACCACCCTCTAAACCTAAATGCACCCCCAAACACCCAACTAAACCTAAACACATTCCACTAAACCTAAACACCCCACTGAATCGAAACACACCCCCACTAAACCTAAACACACCCCCACTAAACACAATACATCTACCAGTAAACCTAAACACATCCACCACTAAACGTAAACACCCACTACACCTAAATGAACCCTCCACTATACCTAAACATACCTCTCACTAAACCTAATTGTAACCCCAATGTACCTAAACTTACCCCCACTAAAACTAAACACAGACCCCACTAAACCTAAAGACACTGCCCACTAAACCTAAACACACACCCCCTGCAAAGACTAAATACACCCCCACCAAATCTAAACACACACCCCAGTAAACCTAAATACACTGTCACTAAACATTAGCACATTCCTCTTAAACATAATTTTCAATAATATATTTTTATGGTCCCAAGTACATGCAATGAGGTATGATAAACCCGTAGGTTTCATTTACCACATAAATTACAAAGGGAAGGAGGAAGGGGGATGGTGGAAGAGGTAGGGGAAGGGCGCATGGGTTTGAAACCTATCCCGTTATCTAAGCTAGGTCAAATGATGGCAATGAGCCAAATTTTGTCTAGATTGGTCAAGAGGTTCGGATTTCTATATCACACAACTTTACAAACATACAAACGTTCAAACATTTACTTTACACACACACACACACACACACACACACACATACATATACATATATATATATATATATATATATATATATATATATATATATATATATATATATATATATATATATATATATATATATATATATATATATATATATATATATATATATATATATATATATATATATATATATATATATATATATATATATATATATATATATATATATATATATATATATATATATATATATATATATATATATATATATATATATATATATATATATATATATATATATATATATATATATATATATATATATATATATATATATATATATATATATATATATATATATATATATATATATATATATATATATATATATATATATCTTTATTCTGAAAAAATTCATTTGTTCGATGTCTTGGGTTATACAAAACTGTTATGAAATTTAAGAGAATCGGGGACCTCAAAGTAATCGTATTACATCACATATTATTATTATCATATTTCGTATGATTACATACAAGCACGACCTTTGTGACAGACTTTAAAATAACCTTTTAAACATGTAAACAATGCGCTGAAGAATCAAGTTTTCTGTACAGTGTATAATGTTGTATGAAACTCTCAGCCGCGGCCCATAAAACTTTCAGCCACAGCCAGTGGTGGCCTGCGTTGTAGGCACCTACAGCGGTGCCAGACGCACGATCACGACTAACTTTAACCTTAAATAGAATAAAAACCTACTGAGGCCAGAGGGCTGCAATTTGGCATGTTTGATGATTGGAGGGTGGATGACCAACATACCGATTTGTAGCCCTCTAGCCTCAGTAACCTTCAACATATGAGGTCAATTGGACAGACAAAAAGCCATCTCAACAGTTTTCTTTTACAGAAAACTATTAAAAAAGAGGGATCGAGTTCGGCACCTCTTTCTCGTTTCCTGATCAATGTAATCAGTCTGTCTTAAGAAGCAGTTCAGATGTCTCCGAAAATAAGACGTTTGTTGCCCCTTTCTTTTTCCAGTGTATTTTGCAATATTTTTTTTTTGACAGTGAATTAGTTTTAACTGAACAACGTTTTAGTCAAAATTTAATATCGTAAATCTATTTAATAAACATGCACGCAGATAAACCGATAAAAAGTACGAGAGGTATTTTTTTCTAGATAGAGGTCAATGATAACCAGACCGCCGACGCCGGAAGCCTTGTGACTGTCAAAGATAACGTTGACATATTCTGTAAATAGAGAAAAAATCAAAAGAAAACGATAAGTGAAGAAGCCATATTTTTTTGGTGATTTTTCCTAAAATGGCAAAGACCAAAACGCCTCCGGGAAGAGGCCTGTCGATAAAGACATCATGTTGTTATGTAAAAGAGTTTATTCTTCTTGCCAAACGCTGGGGTTATTAATGATAACACCCTTTAACTTGGTAAATTCTCATTCTAATCAGTGTTTCTTTCAGCAAAATTTATTGCTAAGCTACAATAACCATGACTTATAACAGTATTATATAATTAGTTATCGCTCAATCCTGTTTTTTTTAGTCATAAATATTGACGTATAAATTAGTCACATATTATTGTTGTTGTCGTTGTCGTTTTTGTTACTGATTAATAAGTTTCTTTTTTATTATCCTTTCTAAATTCTTTCTCTTTATTTGCAAATACATAGGGGACTTTATAGACTGACCATCAATAATTGTTACCAAGAACGTTGTTTTTAATATCCCTGCTTTTCATTATATCGTTGGTCTTTTTATTTAACATAAGTTAGCTTCTATTATCGCAATGCAAACATTGCAGTACCACATTTTTTTCTTCCTAGAATATGTCGGTAGATGCATTATATTATGATATATTCATTTCACACTTTAAGAGTACCAAATTGGTCTTTCTTCTGTCAATATCAGACCAAAACCTACAATTTATTTAGCAACAAAAGGCTTGATCGTGAAGATACGTTGGTTATGAAACACGGGATCCCAGCTCTGCGTATCATGGGGTAACCCTTTGAGGTTTTGCGGACATTTAATAATGTTTTGATCTCTTAATCGGCTTTCTGTTTTATGTAATATACCTAGATGCGCTGTGATATGGAATTATGAGAGATATTTTTTCAGCTGGGTGACACTGAAACATATTTTAATTTCATCATACTGGGTCTTCTAAATTTTGAATTTTAAAGATAAGTGCAATGTAGTTTTTCGAATTTTTTTTCTAAATGGTGTTAAAAGTACTTGCGATAAAAGCACCAGGTAAAGTTTTGGAATATATATATATATATATATATATATATATATATATATATATATATATATATATATATATATATATATATATATATATATATATATATATATATATATATATATATATATATATATATATATATATATATATATATATATATATATATATATATATATATATATATATATATATATATATATATATATATATATATATATATATATATATATATATATATATATATATATATATATATATATATATATTTATATATATATATATATATATATATATATATATATATATATATATATATATATATATATATATATATATATATATATATATATATATATATATATATATGTATATATATATATCATATATATATATATATATATATATATATATATATATATATATATATATATATATACAGTATATTCAGTTTGAAAATTTGGTGAATCCCTTCTTTTTCAGCTATACGGAATGGTAACAAACAGGGCATAAGAAAAAATGATCACAGGTACAAGTAAGTAAAACAGATTCTTTAATACTGTCGAACACCAATACCTTAATATCAAAAGAGGAATTACGTCTTTTCCAACTTATTTAATTACCTGTACACTGGAGTACTCCATGCTGCTCAATTTAAACATGGATAATTCGCTATAGTAACAATTATACATCTGTTCTGAAATCTGTTTTTACTCTCACTTACTATTCCGAATCACGAACCAGTAAAACTTATTCTTCTGTAAACAATTTCATATCCTTAAACATTTTCAATTTCCCCTTTTATATTCTTTAAATCAAGAATTATCAACGCAGCAGTTTGTTTACAATGTATTCGTGGGAGGGTCAATGTCCGCATGAGAAACAGCACTCTATAATGACAGATTTATTGATGCATTGTATATCATTAGTTTCATAATATCCTCTCTTAAGGCGACCTTTAAGAATTTATTTTTATGGGTGGTGGAGGGGGGAAGGGATATGATGCAAAAAAATTAAATTACAAAGTAATGGTTGAAAATCTCTCAAGAGCATTCGAAAGGCAAGTGTTTTTTAGTATATGATTGTTTTTAAATTTTTTAGAACTAAACTGACATTAGTCATTCATCTCTTTTAACAGCCTCACGTTTTCTATATACATATACTGTATATGTATATATATATATATATATATATATATATATATATATATATATATATATATATATATATATATATATATATATATATATATAAAGCATGAGGCTATTAAAAGAGATGAACGACTGTTTTCAGTTTAGTTCTAAAAAAGTTAAAAACAATCACATACTAAAAAAACTTGACTTTCGAATGGTCTTGAGAGATTTGCAATCACTACTTTGTAATATAGTCTTTTTTTTTTTTTTGGCATCATATCCCTTCCCCCCTCCATCACCCATAAAAATAAAATCTTAAAGGTCACCTTGAGAAAGAGTATTATGAAATTAATGATATACAGTACAATGAATCAATAAATCTGTCATTATAGAGTGCTGCTTCTCATGCGGACATTAACCCTCCCACGAATGCATTGTAAACAAACTGCAGCATTGATAATTCTTGATTTAAAGAATATAAAAGGGGAATTTGAAACGGTTTAAGGATATGAAATTGTTTACAGATTTCAAAACATGTATAATTGTTACTATTGTGAGTTAGACGTTCAAAATGAGCAGCATGGAGTACTCCAGTGTACAGGTAATTAAATAAGTTGGGGACGACGTAATTCCTCTTTTGATATTAGGATATTCGTGTTCGACAGAATTAAAGAATTTGTTTTACTTATATGTGCCTGTGATCATTTTTTTTCTTATGCCCCGTTTGTTACCATTCCGTATAGCTGAAAAAGGCATTCACTAGAATTTCAAACTGAGACGAAATACAAGTGCAGAAAGCTGTGATCCAGTTTTTATTTTTCCAGTTACACACGTGTTGAGGAAAAATGCAACTTACACAACTTGTAGGAATCACAAGTCGAGAACACAGTGAACATAATACTGATATTGGAATACTCTTACAATGACTCTCATTGTTTTATATTCTTTTATTTCTCGAATATCGTCTTGCCTGAGGATCTAAAACAAAAAGAATTATATCCAATTGTATGTAACAGGCCAGAGAGCACATTTTCTTTCCTTCTCTGTCCATTATTGGTATTAGAGCAATATTCATAGTTCTGATTACAAAAACTTATTCTGAGAGATTGAGATTTCTCCTTTACATAAAACTCGTTATGTGAGTTGGTCTAGTAACAAAATTAATTCCTATATCACTGCTCTTTCCTGTGTAAACTGGTTCCCCGCATAAAAAAAATAGATTACTTTTTTAGTGGTGTCAGTATTCTTTAAGGTAAACACTGGCTGTTTCATTTACTGGAATTGAGTTTTTGGGGGGAGTGAGGGACCACCGGTATTTGGTCGTTTTTCTTTAGTAGAACTAATACTTTTCATTAGTTAAATAATATAACGTGTGTAAATATATTGCAAAGTCCATTCACCATCTTCGAGAAAGGAATATTTCTATTAGGACAGTAATTGTTAATCTTGTGAAGGCTAAATTATCAAGAAAACATGAATACATTCTAAATATTACTGTAATGACGCAGCAGGCTTCAGCCATTCGCAATTTCCCTACGTACAAACCAAAACATAGTAAATGAAAAGCGTTTGACTGAACATAATTATCATTACTTCAAATCTTCATCTCTTACTCGATAACGTCATAAAGGCAAGTTTTTCCAGTTCCTTAAAAAAACACCATTTTCGAGTTCCTCGACGTACAGAAATAAAATATTTGATGAAATTGCTTGCTTTCCCATTTTCTCAAATGATTACCTTTGTATCGTTGGTGTTTACACTCTGTACCAAATTGTCGTGCACTCATATTGTGCGCTGCTATCAAACGAAATGGACAAATTAGAGGGAAGGTCAGAGCAATTTCTCATCCGCTGTGTCACAGAGAAATAAAAGAAAGAGAAATAAGGGTTAAGATTTGCACTCTTGCTTAAAATTCTTAGAAGGAAAACAAAGAATACATAAGTAAAGAAATGAATGCATAGACAATTTCAATGATTAATGAAATTTTAAAACATATGCTATATTTTGGAAAAATATATTCATACAAAAGTTTGTATGAAGAAGTCATTGGTTAACCTTTTAGAACTAATAATAATTTAGTCACGTATGCAAATAATGTCGTTTGCATGCGTCCCTAGAGACTTGAATATAAAAGAGCACTTGTTCTCCTTATTTCACTTATTAACGTGGACGCCTCCACCTTGATGAAATAAAGAAGACAACAAGTAATATGCCTAATCCTGTTTGAAAGGATACAGAAAATATTCATTTAAAAAACTAAAACAATGGAAGTAAAAAAGAGAATAAGTTAAACTGCTGAAAACCTGCAAAATTAGGAATTTGCTTGGTAATTCCATTGCAGTGAAAACAAGTCGCATATTCCCAGAGTGTACCTATTCTCTACCCCAACAAACAGTCAGCTATTTTTACTTCACACATAAAAGATTTTTTAGTTCGTGATTTTTTGAGACAACTATTTCAAATGAGCAAATAATTACAAACAAAGATTCTGGGAAAAACATCTTTAAAAATTAAGAAGTCTATCGACAGAAATTATTTTCTGATAAAGTAAAACATATATGGTTGTCGATTTTTACCAGATACGTATGTAATTGTAATAATCACAGCGTCCTTTAACTTCCCCAATTCTTGATACATTTTGGTTAGATCATTAACGTGACCTCGTTCTGATGGTCTGGATGCGGGTGCGAATCCTACTGAGGACATCAGAATTTCTTCATAATATTGCATTTGGATCTCAGACGCATCCGGAAAGCATAAAAAATTAGAGAAGTTAAGAGGGCATTGTATTATTACAATTACATATTACCGCTAATGTAGAAAAGAAATCATACCCAGATGCTAAACCACTGCAAATTACAAATAATCCTATACTGTATTTCACATAGACAGCTAAATTTAATTATAAAATACCTCTTGTAATGCGAAACAGAAATGCATTGCAAAGTATATTTTCCTCTCCAAATGCATGGCAAGAAACCTTTCCACCCAGAATGAGTTTAAAAATTCTTATTGGAAAACACCGCAGACATCATTAATGTTTATGAATCGAAAAACATGTTTGCGTTTCCATAAAAAAAAATCCCTTTAAAAAACCAGGATGAACCTTCCCTCTAAAAATACATTATCATGGTCTCGCATTACGAAACCAGACCCTCTCCCCTTCTGCCCCCCCCCCACACCCCTTCATCCCACAACATCTCCCATCCACTACTTTGTCGTTCACAACAATGAGTTTGTGATAACCTGGGTTAGAGGAGGAAAAAGTGTAGCCATTTCCCCTCTGAA
>NC_089742.1:21168318-21185818 GCF_040412425.1 Macrobrachium rosenbergii
GAATAGGGTACAAGGACTTATAAATGAAATGAAATAACATTAAACTTTGCTTTCCGAACTGTTAAGGATAGGTACGGAGTCTTACCTAACAGAAATTATGAAAAAGAAGCCGGAAACGTAATTCAAAGTGACAGATTGTTTGCATTATCGACTAAGATATCATGGCAGGAAATGAGCTCCCAACTTCTTGGTTATAAAAGGTTGGTGTTGATATTTAGACATAGCTATCTTGTGAAGAAGTCACCTTATACATCAAAGAAATAAAAAAAAATTCTAAGAGTAAAATTAATGAAATTTAACATGAAAGGCACTAAGTGGAAGATAGTATTTCTCAATAAATAGATGTATTAATTTCGGTTTCCATGAAGCAGAAATAATATAAAACGCATTTTTTAATCACGGCCCATTCTATTCAGGCTATCGAAGAATTTACAGTCAAAAGAAAAGGGCCAAAAATTCTTATCAAATCTAAGGTTCTATCTGAACGACCAGCGTTGCTGAATGTAATACCAGGAGAGCTGGTAACAATGCAAATGCGATTACATCTTAATTCTCTCCCTTTTCTTATCAGCAATTTGGAAATTCAGTTGAAGTTCTTTTTCGGAACTAGATCTCTACGATAGACAATTCACTGGGTGCATTGTGTGTTAACAGCGTTTCCCAGATTTTTGTTATTTCTAAGAATGTACAATATGTTTGTTAAAGGCTTCGTTTTACCTCACGATTGTGGCAGTACCCTTTGTCTCCATTTATTCAACTCATTTATTCAATCATTTTTTGGCTAAAAAAGCTTATTTTTTTCCTAACAATGATTTTCTCTGTCTGACAATTGATTGTGCCGTATGCTGTTTTATCTTTGTTTTTACGTCTTTTGGAAATAAACACTTGTATCGTATACACCTTTCCATATGTTTTGAGCTTGTTTATTCGGGGAAATTTCAAAACTCGGTGGAACAGAAACAGAAAACTAAGCCTGTTTTATTTCGTAATTATAGCCACAGTAGGAAATCACCCCCAATTCCTTTTACAGCATATTTCCGGTAGAACTTCCAGTGTAATATCAGATAATTATATCGCTCGCATGATGTGGAGTAACTTCTCGGGATAAATTCGGTTTCATAAGCAAACACTCAGCCATACTTAGGCTTTGATGCTTCCAAGGTTGCGTCCTAAATTTTTCCAGCAGAATTGGCAATAGTTAATATAATTAAAGCCTGTTGAAAGCGAAGATGAGCCCCATGGATTTCCATAAAAAAAAAAAAATCGCCCATCAGGTCTAGAAGTAAATTAAAGAAATGCTCAACTACGGAGCAGCTTTTCGTAATTCTTTCAGAGAAAAATAATAAAAAAATAGAAATAATTACAAAATGAAGAGAGACCCTCGGAAACATTTTTTCAATGGCTTTCAATAACTGAAGACGATAAATCTTTGCTGGCCAAAGGACTCAGTATAACAGTTGTTGGTTTGGAAGAAGAACAATGACTATCATTCGATGCGCCTGAGGCGACCAATTAATTCTCGTTGGAAACATTCATTCATCCATTTTTTCATTCAAAAGTAAAACAAGAAAGCTGAAATTTTCCATAATGATGAATAAAAGTTATTCCCTTAATTTCACTTATTTCCTGTATTTAATTCTAAAGACATTGCATTTTACCACAAATGAAAATTATAAAAGAGTATTTATCGATTTACATTCGCATAGACACATGTCTAAAAGTATCTACTACGCTGAATATCCCTTTTAGGCTAAGACAAAACTAAAAATACAAAACACGAACAAAGGAAAAATTAGTGCCAAAAGTAAAACAAGTAATAAATACCCTGAAGTTTCTTCGACGCAATCGAGTTTTCTGTACAGCGTATAATGCTGTATGAAACTCTCAGCCACGCCCCATGAAACTCTCAGCCTCATCCCAAGAAAGTTTTATCTACGGCCTGGTGGTGGCCTGTGTTGTTGGCACCTATAGCGGTGCCAGACGTTAGATCATGGCTAGCTTTAACCTTAAACAAATTAAAATCTACTGAGGCTAGAGGGCTGCAATTTGGTATGTTTGATGATTGAGGGGCGGATGATCAAAATACCAATTTGCAGCCCTCTAGCCTAGGTAGTTTTTAAGATCTGAGGGCGGACAGAAAATTGCGGACAGACAGACAAAGCCACCTCAATAGTTTCCTTTCAAGGAAACTAAAACGTACTACAGATATCATCAGTAAGAAAACCTACAGTCTGGAGAGAAATTAAAACGAGAATCTATTTTCCGATTTGTTTCGGTGTCAACAAAACCAGTTATTTTTGCTCCGATATCCAAGTCATTGTGCAGGAGTTCGAATCATCTTGACAGCTGGAATGGACTGGAAAAAAGAACGCGTCTCAAAAGAAGAGGAAAACATGTAAATGACGTTTCGCTGTAGCCTCTGACGAAAATAGAGCTTCAGTTTTATTCCCTCGTCTTCTCTTCTCTCTCTCTCTCTCTCTCTCTCTCTCTCTCTCTCTCTCTCTCTCTCTCTGCATGTATCTTTCTTTACGCTGATTTCAGAAGTTTGAAAAGATTTTACTTTAGTTTAGTATACAAAACAACATCAGTTTTCGATATGTTCGAAATTAACGAATCCCTGGGACTCTCTCTCTCTCTCTCTCTCTCTCTCTCTCTCTCTCTCTCTCTCTCTCTCTCTCTCTTAATTCTCCTATCTTTCTTTCACTCATTTAACTCTTTATATTATTCGTAACGATCTGATAGGCTACGATCGATGAAGAATACCCATCAAAATTATTGTGTATAAATACACAAGCTCACTAAGTTAAGGAAAAAGGCAAATTACCAAGAAGAAAACACATCATTGTAAAAGTAATCACAAAATAATTCCATCAGCTATAAGTAATGCGTATAAAACTTCAAAATTTATTGTTGTGCACCATTACCGACAATTACTTATGACAGCCGCAAAGCTTCAGTTAACCTTTATCGCCAGAGTATGTAAAGAGGAATGGAAGTATTTACTGGAAGAGTTAATCTAAAACCCGAATATATACAAACAAACAAACAAACAACAACATTGATATAAACTTCACATAAGGGAAAAACATGGGGAAATACAGACAAAACAAAAAGATCTGCTCGTCTAAACCACTGTTTTGGAGTCGAATGCTGGATGCCTTTTAACCTCGTTTTCCATGAAACCTGTTTTCCCATCTTTTCAGGCGAGTTCTTTTGACCTTCCTTTTGTCTATTCCAGTTGTCAACATGATTCAAACATGTTGACATTGGCTCTGATACCGGTGCAAAAATAACAGGTTTTGTTGACACTGAAACGACAACACGGGAAGTATGCCGCCATTTTAATCTCTTTTGAGACCGATGGCTTTCATCCGAAGGTCCCCTCTCGGTTCGGCTTTTCATTCTTCTGGGAAAAAGATTTCCTTTCGTTTTATTTCCGCGGTTCGTGGAGTCCTTTTGAAGTATAGTGAGAACTTGAAAAGTTTCTTGGGCAAATTGATTTTTTAACTGCCTGCGCCTTTCGGTGCTCTCGTCTTTAGTGCCTTGTCGTATATTCCTCGCTCTTAACTTATTTGCTTGCAGTCGCCTGTGATGTTTGTATTTCATGGTCGCAGGTTTGTATCACTGGTTTCATTCCAGTCAAATCAGTTTAATTTGTTCTTTTGTAATATTTGACCTCCTAACGCCAATGAAAATGTACCTTTCAGCAAAGTTTTGCAATCCTAAGGATTGTATTATGTGGGTGTATTTATATGAAGCTCCGATTTCCCAAAAAATCTTATGTGAGTGCTTTCCTTACCTTAATTATGCGTCTAATTTAAATACTGAGTAAATGTAGCTTGACATCAGTGACTTTCCACAATTTTATGCTTTATTTCCTTTTTCTCAACTGGAAACCATTGAATTTGATTTTGCTGAAAACAATACTACAAATCTAACGAAACATTATTAGCATATTCTTTGCAATGCATTTATCTAATTGTCCGCAATTTATTTATTTATTGCTCAGCTTTAATGAATAATGTGAACTGTTACAGCTTTTCTCTGCTTATAGTCTATTACCATTACTCTCTGCTCTCTTGTTCTGCTCATCCGGCCGCTCACATAATTCCTGTTGTCATCATTGTTCTAAAAAATGTTGCTCAACAACCAAACAAATTACTCTGTTGCACACTGTTTCTTCTCTATGCCTCTTACTCCTACTCGGCGAAATACCTTATCCTTAATGTTTAATTAATAATTAGTTGAAGAGTAAAAAAAAAATAATAAGAGAGTCCTGTGTAATATTCTCTGAGGCTCTGCAGCTTCCAACATTTCAGGTGAGTTAATCATCCAGAGAGGATGGGCTCTGGACTTCCGAGACTTTCAGACTTTCTTCATTTTTGATTGATTGGGTAATTAGGGAACGTTGGCTCCTCACTCTAATAGGAGTGGCCCGGAGAGTTGCAGCTGTTAATTTTGAAAGGGTTTTTTTTTATTTTTTGTTTTTTATACCTCTTTTAACAGCTTACTGAATTGGTTTATTAAAAGGCAGTTATTTTTACTTAATATGTCTTCCAGTGGCTACTCTTAGTGAAAGAAAAGCAACCCCAAACGTCATTCAGAGAAAAAAATAGGAGACTATGAATTTTGAAGTAACTAATGATAACTAAATATTCGTGATAACTCAGGAAAAAGAATTCTACCATTATATATATATATATATATATATATATATATATATATATATATATATATATATATATATATATATATATATATATATATATATACATATTTCCACATTCCGAAAATGAATTACTGGGTAATAAATATTTTGTTTCCTAAGACATCTTGAAGAGCAATAGACATAATGGTAGAAATCAGCAATATATACTCTAGAGTTTCATTGAAAATGAACAGACTTTGTTGCAATAATAAACTGGAAAGAAATATTAGTGAATCCATTTTTATAAAAGAAATATTTTTAAGAACATAAATATCAGTCAAAGAATACATTTATTTCAAAATGCATAAATTCTGAGGAAGGTAAAGGTATGAGCTTACCAGTCTTGTTAAAAAAAGATTTGTAAATGGAGCAGTAACCTCAGACGCTAATGAGGTTACTATTCCTCCCCCTTTTTTTTATCCTTATATATCAGGTACGAATCTTTTCCAGTCACTCTAGCATATATAATGTAAATTTATTCCACATATTTATCAGTCCTCTTGGAAATGTCTCAGAAAGTTAAGGTGAAACCGGTCAGGATTTATATCCGGTGCTTCATATTTGTCTGCAGTCCAGCTGTTCATATACATTACGTGTTTCGGGGATCTGAAGCATACATATATATATATATATATATATATATATATATATATATATATATATATATATATATATATATATATATATATATATATATATATAAATAATCAACGCACAATCACGTGTGGAACAGAAATAAATTTCTGACTCTCATCAGGATCAAACCCAGGTCTTTCAATTGAAGGCTAATATGCTGCCAACTAGGCCATACAAGTCTTGTATGGACTAGTGTCCAGCGCTCTTTCCTTTCAATTGAAAGACCTGGGTTTCTGATCCTGATGTGTGTCAGAAATTTATATATATATATATATATATATATATATATATATATATATATATATATATATATATATATATATATATATATATATATATATATATATATATATATATATATATAGATAGATAGATAGATAGATAAATAGATAGATAGATATAGATGCATATATATATATATATATGTGTGTGTGTGTGTGTGTGTGTGTGTGTGTGTAGGCTATAACTAATTCACGAAAATATGGAACATGATGAATATATAAATAAAGACAATGCCACGACGGAAAGGGAAACAATGGAGTATTGCAAGGCCTTTCGACTTAGAGTCCTTTACTTAGCAGACTGGAGAAATATAAAAATAAGTTTATAAAGAAATCTCATATAAATGACAGATGGGTGTTACAAAGGAAAAACATGTACCTGGAATCCAACACAATTGAAGAATTAGCAGACCTACCAAAACAGGGTTAATATTTAAGAGGTTTTACAAAGGATTAGGCTCGACAGCTCAGAAGCAGGGACAGGACAATTAAAAGATTTTACAAGGAAGGTGAATGACCACCAACAAATGTTATAAAATACATCTCAATCATTCTCACTTTGTTAACAATGAACATTTTTACAAGGTGAGCATTTTTACAAAAAAATATATATTAAACATATGAATACATAGTAAATATATATAAGGCAAATAATTTTTAATTAAGTCAATGATTTTATCTTTTAGGGCATTCTTGAACATTTTACTTATACAAGGGTCCAAATAACACATGCCCTGCCTAAGATTAAAATTAAAACTGGAAGTAATCTGCATAATAGCGGATTTTAAAAGATTGCATGAAGAGAAATCTTTCGATCTGGCAATCACTGAACTTTCAGCCCAATTTATCCTGTGAGAGTTTTCGCTCAAATGAATGAATATAGCATTGGAAATCTGCCCAGTTTTGACAGAATACTTTTGCTGCTTAATCCGTACATCTAAATCCTTGCTAGATTGGCCGATATAAAAAGAGGGGCAGTCCAAACATGGAATTTTATATATTATGTTGTTGTTTTCCTTAGGGCCCTTTCACACTATGTCGCACGTAAATGCGGCACGATGTCGCACCTACATGCGGCTAGCAGTCGACTATTATCTCTAATGTACCTTTTCACACTATGTCGGTCCGGCATCGCATTACAGCCGACAGGCCCCACTGGACATGTGCGGTGCTGCACCCAGACGCGATTGCAGTTGGTCATTGCGTTCAGTACGTATCTTCACACTATGCGATTGTTTCCTGCATACATGTGCGGCAGCAGTATAGACTTCCACTGCTCCTGGTGAACGGCTGCCTAAAAAACTGTCACTATGAAGAGTGAAATTGATATTGATCTTCTAATATCTTTAGTAGAGATGAAGCCTGTGTCGTGGGATAAAACTCTGGAAGACTACAAAAGTCAGAATTTAACAGCAAATGCCTGGAGAGATGTTTGTTGTGGATTAAAGTATATATATAAAATGACCAACTTCAATTTTTGAAGAAAAATGAAATCGTAGAGACAGAAGAAAGTTTCACATTCAATGATACAGAAACTCTGAAGGTGATATTTCACAGCCTGATAAATCAAACTCGGAGGACAGCAGCGCTCCACGGACAAGTAAAGGTAATAAAAAACGAAAGCTTGATAACAGTGAACAACGAATAATAGATACCTTAGAAACTTCTGAAAATCGACACCTTTCTCTTTTTAAGGGAATCATTCCTGCACTAGACCGATTAAATGAAGAGGAAATCCTACAGTTTCAAATGGGTGTTTTGAATTTACTACAAAATGTAGGTAAATCCCGATCTCAAGAACAACCTTGGTACTCATCCTTGCAGCCCATGCACTTTAACCCTGTTTTTAACATAAACCAATCATAAACCAATCCGTCGTCAGTCCTTATCCAACATCGACACCATCAATTGTTACTCCCGTAGAACCAAGATTTCATGCAAGACCACACCCAACCTCAGCTACTGAAGACAACAGGGCAAATCAGAGAGAGCCTGCACTCACAGGTCCAGGATCACCAAGCTCGCGGTCAGACATGTCAGAAAATTATAGTATTGATTTCACATTGTTGTAAATGTTTAAAGATAACAAGGTGATGATTTTTTTTTTTTTTCACGTAATGCACGTTTCCTTATTCAATAGTGACTAACGTTACTTAGGTAATACAAATATATTTACTGTTAACTAATGAAAATATCTTCATATTAGATTTTTCAGTGCGAAGGTTATAATTTATATTTTATTTACATTTCCCCTTATCATATATCTCTGCAGTTGGATTTTGTCATTCTTCACCTTGATGATACACCCTGAATATTGAAATCATCAGAGGGATACATGCCAGGCATATTGTTATCAACAAGTTAATAAAAACTTCTAACTCTGATAAATTAGTATATATTTCTGATATGATATGTTAGCATAAAATTTCAATAAAAGAAAAAGATATCTTTGTAAATACTTGTTACTTTCATTTACATATGCATTGGATATTGAAATAATTTGAGGCATATAAATAGTGTTATTCCCGTTGCTGAATAACCATTGGTTCCATGCAACGAAAAAACACCATACAATGATAATAATAATAATAATAATAATAATAATAATAGTAATAATAATAATAATAATAAGCAATGTTATTGGTAAATAAGAAAGAACTAGAGGTATGGATAGCTTAAGTATAAACTACTGAGAAATGATTTACTAAATGATTTGCTGTTTTTTTTCATTTAGGTTACATATACATTTTGATACTGAAATTATTAGAAGGTTATCGGCAAATTATTTATATAAAAGAGGGCTAAAAGCTTTTGATTTCGATAAATATGGTTTTTTAAAGAAGTTTTTATAGTTAACACTTACGTTTTATTTACATTAATTAATGAAACAGAGAGAGATATGCATTTTTTATAGCAAAGTAAAAGATTTTTTTTTTTTATATAAATATATCAGTTTATACTTTTGATAAATAGAGATGTTTCAGCTAGCACTTGTTGTTTTCATTTATCCTTTTTAATTTCTATATGGAAAAACAAATTTACAAGGAAAGGTGCATATTATTTCCTCTTACCTGATGGTAACTGCCAGTTGTTGTGTTGGCGAAATAGCATCTCTGAATGTCGTATTTTCTTTTAGCAACTGGTCATGCAGACGTGACAAGAGTTCTTCAAAGGTTGTTTTAGACATTCTGAAGTAATAGAAAAATTTATCATCATCTCTCTTCAGCTCCTCGAAAAGAGTGGCAAATGCACCATACAAGTGCCTTTATGTATTCAAAGTGTGTGTCCAGTGAATTCTAGATTTTCTCTTCTTTTTTCTCAAATGTTATAAATAAAGACACAATAATTTCCTCTTCCTGTCCATCTTGTCACCACTACAGGCTGGGAGCAGACTGCAATCACTTGTCAAAAATTGGGTCACTTTGTGCGGCAGTCGAACAAATGTACGATTTGCGCAATTTTGTGTCGCATTTAGACGCGGCACTGCAGCCGCATCTAGGTGCGACAAGAATCGCATAATGTGAAAGGGCCCTTAGGGCTATTTTTTATTAACACTCATTTTAGTGTTTATTTATATGAAGAAACGAGGTCGACATTAAAAGATTTTAACAATGAATTTATGTTTTCAAAACCACCAAAATAAGGCAAGCTAAGAATGCTCTTAAGAGTTTCTTTCTCCACGTTAATTTCACTATAAAACTTTTTGTGGCCTTTATTATAACAAATATCTAGCATATGTGAAGGATAACATAAATCTGTCCCTATTTTTCTTTTGCATTCGATTTCTTGATCCGGCACGAGGGACTGACAATGCGCAATGTTCTTGAAAACATAGAAGAAAAAAGACATTTTGATATTAAGGTGATGGCCTGACTAAAAATGGACATAAGTTAAGTTGTTGGTTAGTGTCCTATAAATACTGAATTTACATTGAAACGGTTCTCTGTGTATTTAAACATCTAAGAAAGGGAGGCAATTGTCTTTTTCCAATTCTAAAGTAAGCTTAATAGACGGTAAAATGTTCAAGAATGACCTGAAAGATTAAATCACAGACTTAATATTAGTTACCTTATATATGTTTTCTATGTATTTGTATGTTTAATATATATTTTTTTTTTGTAAAAATGTTCACCTTCTAAAAATTTTTATTGTTTACCAAAATGAGAAAGATTGAGTTGTACTTTTATGCCATTTTTTGGTGGTCAGTCACCTTCCTTGTATAATCTTTTAATTGTCCTGTCCCTGCTTCTGAACTGTTGAGCCTAATCCTTTGTAAAATCTCTTGAATATTAACCCTGTTTTGGTAGGTCTCCTAATTCTTCAATTGTGCTGGATTCCAGGTACGCATGTTTTTCCTTTGCAATCCCCATCTGTTATTTATACGAGCTTTCTTTGTTAACTTATTTTTATATTTCTTCACTCTGCTAAGTAAATGACTATAAGTCGAAGTGTCTTGCAGTACTCCATTGTTATTCTTTCCCTCGTGGCATTGCCTTTATATATATATATATATATATATATATATATATATATATATATATATATATATATATATATATATATATATATATATATATATATATATATATATATATATATATATATATATATATATATATATATATATATATATATATATATATATATATATATATATATATTATATATACATATATATATATATGTGTGTATATATGTATATATATATATATATATATATAAATATGTTTGTTGATGTTTGTTGCACTTATATAAATATATATATAATTATTCAAAATAACTTAATATAGATAAGTAACTGAATTAAATTTTACCCAGCCGTATAACCGAACAGATTTTTTTGTGAAGATTAATTCACAAAAAACATCAAATGGGAAAAATTACATTTTCATTAACTCTGGCATAGTCCCTGTGTGTACGTGTGCCCCGCACACAGCCATACCCTTTATTCGCTCGCTTCTCACCAGATTAGCGTATGTTTAATCTGATTTTCTTCCTCTGCTTTTCGATAAACCTCTCGAAAGCTCTTTTAATTTCTTTGGAAGAATTTGAAATGCAAATATCCTTTGCCGGATAATCATTTCCAAATGAAGTGATCCACCAGGTCGGAATTCCGATGAATAACGGATTTTCGGTCGAAAAGGTTGTATCTAAGACTGCTAAACGCTGGAGCACTGGGCCTTATTGACGTGAAGGTCTTTGGGGAGAATATTGTGTATTCATGAGGAGGCCAAAAGCTCTTCGTCTCCTGCAGTAGAAGTGAAGTCTAATAAAGGTATTAGATTCCCCTGGAGAAATTTATGAAGCCGCTCTCGCAAGGGGATCAGCGTCTAAGCATATCAGAGGAGCCTCGGGTTACGGAAAAGGAATGAATTTCGAGGAAGCCATTTGACTCGGTATCGCCGACGGTCTTATGCGAAGTTTATGCCACGAATCCTTCCGGCGGAGGATTTGGGAAAAATAATTTGTAATTATCACGAGCGACTGGATATTCAGCGACTTCGTTCTCCATGAAGAACGAATACATGAGCAGGGTATATAATTACGCTGAAATGCGTAAACATTATCATGGAATATATTTACAAATGATTACATAAGTCCATACATACTTCTCGCACCTACAATTCCTTTGAGTACGCGCGCGCGCCACACACGCATATATATATATATATATATATATATATATATATATATATATATATATATATATATATATATATATATATATATATATATATATATATATATATATATATATATATATATATATATATATATATATATATATATATATATATATATATATATATATATATATATATATATATATATATATATATATATATATATATATATATATATATATATATATATATATATATATATATATATATATATATATATATATATGTATATATATATATATATATATATATATATATATATATATATATATATATATATATATATATATATATATATATATATATATATATATATATATGTATATATATATATATATATATATATATATATATTATATATATATATATATATATATATATATATATATATATATATTTTATATATTTATATATATATATACTGTATATGTGTGTGTGTGTGGACTTAGAAACATTTGTATTTCAGTATTTTTAATAAGAACGCACACATGTATAGTATCTGTACACGTGTGCCTTTCCTTGTGTAAATGCGTTTCTACTTAATGAACATAAACCATTGATTAAGGAAGTTAGAAATGTGAGAATATGCTCACCAATCCCAATATTTTTTTAAGGTTTTCCATTAAAACTAAGTGAAATTCTGACTAACATTTTGCTGAGTAGCTCATAAGACTGGCAAAGAAAGAATGATCATAATTTTTTTTTTTATTTCTGAGGGAATAATACCACCTATGATTATTACCATGTACTAGCAGACATTCCTAGAGTTACATACCTGAAGCTGAAGAATAGCAAGCAGATTCATTCACAAGAGATCTCAATTCTTCGTTCATTTTCTAAAACCGAATGATCAGTTCAATGAAGATTCTCTGTACTGAAATCCTCTTACGTAATGAATGATGTTGGAGACTAGAAATTGAAATCCAGCTGATCAGTAATTCAGTTGATCATTCAGTGAAAGAGCTCAAGTCTATTCAGATACAAGTTCTCCTGTAGAGCATGAAAATGGGATAAGCATAAGGACCTAATTAGCAAACTGAAAGAGATTTCAATATTCTGTTCTTTCATTTATCTTGAATGCTATTGCCTGAAATAAAATAGTTTAGGCTTTATTCAATCCATCTCATTTCTTTACTGGATTTTGCCTTCACACCGAGTGGTTTGCAGAATGTGAACGTTACTTATTAATGGACGAGATAAGATAATAATAGTATGATAGGGATGTTTCAGAATTACTTACATATAAAGAACGTAAGTATACGAAACGTCGTCTATAAGATAGCACAATTTTATCCCAGTCCGTTAAGAAGGTATAAGATGTTACTGATATGTATTGTCATCTCACAATAAAATATTTGTAATAAAAGGAACGAGCATGCTATAGAAGAGGACAAAATTAAATGTGTTCAGATCATAAGTTAAAAAAAAAAAGCATAAGGCAATGTTTCTAACCTTATGTTTAACACATCTGGGCACTTGCTAAGGGATTTATTCTGGACCTTTATTTCGTAACTACAGTATATGTATCTTATTTCTTCACAGATTTTTTAGTTGATACTATATTACTCATTGTCAAGGTTCCACATTTCAATTCTCCTTTACTATCAGAATTATGAAATGTATTCCGAATCATTTCATCCTGAACTTTCTTCCTTTTAACTGTAATTTCGAAATCTTGTAGACTTACGGATAAGAGAAGGAAGCATATATATATATATATTTTTTTTTTCGCTGACCTTCAGTGAGTTTGTGGTCTTTTCAAAAACGATATGTTTACTCGTGAATAAGGAGGCGAGATTAAGGTAAATCTATTTCAACCGCTAGGTCCGTACGAGCATTTTTTCAAAGTGCCTGCAACATAACAGGGATGAAAAGAAAAGCGACCATATCTTTTAAATGGAGAACAACAAAGTATTTGCCCAATTTGTATTTCTTATTTGTTTACTAAAAATATACAAACGTCAATAAATTGAAAATGATAACGATCAGATATGATCTGGGTTACATACTTATCGTGAATCATAGTGTCTTTCCATTCGATTAGAAATTATTACAATGAACTGGGAACTTTGTGTGACATTATAATGACATCATAATAATCTGACACAAGAATAATGAATGCGAAACCGTTACCCGCAACACATGCCCTTGCAGCTGGAATATTTATTCTATTCCCACACGCCTTGGCGTTCATTCCCAGAAAAAAGATCAAACTCTTTCAGTAGCCTACATAAGAATTCAGCACAATTTGTGAATAAGAAGGGAATATTATTGAGGCAATAAAACTTTAACCTAGTTTACATTAAGACTTACATGTATCAAGTCGGTCATTCTCCTCCTTTTCAGTTATAAATGATTATGAATTATTACTATAAATGACAATGGTTTATTACTATAAGGCAGCATCACAGTGCTGTCTTTCAGTTGTTTTCGAAACACCAGTTAGTATATTTTCTTATTATTTAACTGCAAGCTCTGTGCATTATACTCATTTTCCCACCCAGTTCTATATATGATGAGCTTCGACTAGTCAACAGATACTATCATACATGCTGAATAAATGGGTACACAGTCCGGGGCACAGTAGTAAGGAGAAAAAGATGGAAGAAATGTCTTGAAAACCCTATTTATTGCTTGTATCACCTGTTGGGAACAGAAGTTCCTCATTGGAGGGGTTGGTGTCGTTCTCAGCTATGACTCTGCTGGGCCCGCGTTCGATTCTCCGACCGACCAATGAAAAATTAGAGAAATTTATTTCTGGTGATAGAAATTCATTTCTCGCCATAATGTGGTTCGGCTTCCACAATAAGCTGTAGGTCCGTTGCTAGGTAACCAGTTGGTTCTTAGCCACGTAAAATAAATCTAATCCTTCGGGCCAGCCCTAGGAGAGCTGTTGATCAGCTCAGTGGTCTAGTTAAACTAAGGTATACTTAACTTTGTTGGGAACAGAATCCAAACCCAAGGGTTAGATGTGTGATATCTAAATTCCAGTAGTAAGTCTGACCAATATGCATCCTGTCGGGGTGTAAACAACTTTTATCCCAGGAAGGATTTCAAACTTCCATTGCCTTTTATTTTAAGTAGTAGCAGCCGCCGGCTTATCGTCAATAAATGTGAAAGACTACTAAACGTTGATAGCTTTTGCTGTAACGCCAGATTAATAACAAACAATCAGTGTTAGTACACTTAGAGATTATATTACACGTATTAGGGACAATATGTATTTGTAAAGCCAACGGTGGAAGTCGGAAATAAAACTTAAAATTGAAATATAAAATTTAGGCCGAAGGCCAAGCACTGGGACCTCTGAGATTATTCAGTGCTGAAAGGAAATTAGAGTAAAGAAGGTTTTAAATGTGTAATAAGAGGAAGACCTCGCAGTTACACTATGAACAAATTGCTAGGAGAGTGTGGAAAGTGAGATGGAATAAAGAGAACATGAACGAAGGTACAGTAGAAGGAATGAAAGGGATTGCAGCTTGAGACCGAAGGGACCCTGCAAAGAACCTGAAGTAACGCCTACAGTGCACCCCGTGAGGCGCACTGGTGGCACTATCCCCGAACGGGGACAAAACTTAAAAATTCCACAGTATAAATTTCTTTTATTACCTAGATCTCGTCAGTTATGTTTTCGCCATCAAACAAATCTCATCGACCTTATCTGGATGATATTTTATTAGAAATTCCGGTAATATTTTTCATATACCTATAGTCACCTTTTACTTCACTACTGGATCTCTAACATGTAAAGAACATTCGCATTGAGGCACTCCACTGCTGTTCTCTTATTTATAGAATAGGTGACTTTTGAAAATATGAATAGAATATGAACGGGGTAATAAGACTCTATTGTCAGCCTTCAAGTGTAGTCTCAGGAGAAATTTCTTTATTCCATTTTTCCTGTCTCGTAGTGTTTGCTTCACGCCTTTCACGCTTTTCTCGTCCCTATGCTAATGATATGTAATCACCAAATGTGTGTAGGAAACCTATATCTTCCTTCTAAAGAGAATACTTCATTTCACCATCCCTCTTACCTACATCTACCTTCCCCTATACATGGCTACGAGCGACGGAAGGAACGTGGGAGGTACAGTATTTTTATAATGTATTTTTCCAAATTGGCTGGTTTCTTTTCTCCTCCCTCTCACGACTAATAGAGCCTCCCACTGGAAGAGTAAACATCTCCACCGGTCCATAAGCTTTCGCAGGATGTCTGGTATTTTTCAGGGAGAGTTTTGTGTTATATTTTTTGGAAGATGCCAGTAAATGAGGTTGTAACGTAAGGCGCTTTTGTTAGAGGATTGCGACGGAATATCAGACCTCATTCAGATCTAACCACAGTCTTATAGTGGGTGGTACAAAATGCCACATATTGAAAATAAGGATACATTCTGAGAAAGGCTCAAAGAATTTTCATATGAGAGATTTAATGGAACAGAAAGATGTTTAGATTTGTAGTGTGAGATGTAAAATGAAAGTTTGGTAAATTATATAAGCTGACATGATTCCTCAATAAACAACAGATTCCAATTTCTTTCCTAACGAAAAAGAATCTGACTTAATAAGAGACTTAGTATTGAAAACCAAACAGCTCTGTTCAGGTTTCACGATTAATTTGATTCGCTGCAAATCTTGGCCATTTTTTTTAAGTCTAGTGAACTATTTGAGCATACAACTAGCGCAACACAGACTCGTCCTTAACGGCAATCACAGTTTTCCAAGAAAGCTTTTTTAATACCAGAAGCATATTAACACTTTTTATAGATTGACTTTTCGTGCATTACACTGCACGATTATTTCAGATGGCTTTTGTACTTATTCATATCAATTCAGAGGCCAATGGAACAGGAAAATCAGTGTAACATTGCTACAAAGTAAAACAAAAAGGTAGGCGGGAGGCTGGATAAGAAATGTCTTAATTTACTACGCAAAGGAAATTCTCAGGGCTTTGTCTGTGGAGCTTTTAGTACATCCAATATATTTCCAATTCTTTTTATTGCATTTCTGTTTCACTCTCATCTGTAATCTTTTAAAAACAACTCTATAGTTTTAAGAGTAACTATCTATAATAACACTATTACGTGTATCACAAGATTCAGCTTAAAGTTTTCTAGAGATAATCATAACGAATTAGCTATCTACCGTAGGATTTTAGCGCTGAGTAACAGTTTTTCATTGAAAGTTTTCAAAGACCTTTTTACTCTTATCATAAACGGGTCGTCATATGATTTATGGTACATTTCTTTCCTCGAAATATAGGGGTTTAGCCACCACCCGTTAATACAAGAGAGCTCACGAAAAATGTTATATTCTTATAATCAAAGAAACATGCGTATGTGTATGCGTGAGTCAAATGCATCTTGATTAAAAGGCGGCTTAAAACTATACTAAATTTGAAAGAGTTTGTACTGTAGTCACACCTTATATAGCGAATTATTTTAGGTATTTTTTAAAAGCAATAAGTTGCCGGAGTTTAGTTGCAATTACCTAAGCTTTATATATCCTATCTGAAAATTAAATACTCATAAGATGAGCAACAGCATACAGCGAGCATTCTGTATTCCATTTGCTTAAAACAAAAAGATATTTAAAACACTACTCTGATAAGGACATTCCAAGGGCAGCTGGAAGTAATGTCAGCTCGACTAATGGCTTCGGGATGAATACCCAACATTGTTTTCCTAACTCTTCTTATTCCTCTTCTCCTCCTCCTCCCCTCCTCCTGCTCCTTGATTTTTCTGTTCATGGCAATCAGGAGGTACTTATGAGTCTCTATCTCAAGTGGAAAAAGAGTGGGTTACAAGGAGGACTTGAGACGGGGCTGGTAAAAAGCGAAGAAATCCGAGTCAGAGAACGGAGTGAGTTGGGATTTGAAGTCGGTTGTTTTCTTTGTGCCTAAACTTCAGTTTAAAAATTTGCAATGAAAATGAATATAAAAAAGATTAATACTCTTGAAGAAGGGCTCATAATCATCAGAAAAATAAATACTTTGCGAGTAGAGAGCATATCGCTTATAGATGAAAGAAGCATAATCTTATTTGATTTCATTGAGACATAATGTCACAACAGCTTCCTGTTATCATGAACAGACTGAATGTGGCAGAAAGAATATTGTATGTGAAAATAAATGACAGAATTTAGGTATTTAAACATGCTATTGATACTTCCATATTTATGATTGATGGATAATA
>NC_089742.1:21190818-21193318 GCF_040412425.1 Macrobrachium rosenbergii
GTTAAAGCAATTTATGGTTTCACAAGGTTGAATACGAGGAATATTTGTCCTTTTGTATAAATGGAGAGATTGTTTTAAAAATGTATATAACGCTATGGTAGAGTTCTGACTGAGAAATTAAAGCAAATAGCACACGTCTTGAAAGACAGAAGCAGTGCATGTTCATACAAAGCTAAGTCCGTGGGGATGGAGGATACGGTCCATTAAGATCAACAGTAATGTGAAAAATTTCATGAGAAAAGTCAGACAACGTTTAATGGGGGAAAAAAAGTGATCTAAAATGGAGTGTGGAGCGCTTAATGTTTCAAGATAGTACAGCGTTCTTTGCTGACTGGAAAGAATTCCGGAGGTTTTTAAACAGAAAAAACTTACGGTTAACTTTAGTCAGGTTATGATGGTAAAAAGCATCCATGAAATGGAGCAGAGAATGTTTTTTTTAGTGAAGAAAAAATAGAAATGATTGATGGTAAAGGTTATTTTGAAAGTTTTGTAATGACGGTGGGGTTAGAGAAATGTTGAAAGACGTTACAGATGAAACGGAGAAATAGAAGCGTTAGCAGTGATAGGAGGGTTATTCATAGTGAACATGATCTTATTCTTAAAGAAGGTGCCAGGATCCACTGGACGTGCATGACAGGATTCTAGGGAATGAAATATTCGACAAGAAAGAGGAGAAGAAAGGTTGATAGTCGTAGGAAAATTTTAATGCCTGAATAAACATAATATGTCTTAATATGTAAAATTAATAAATGAAACTGAATATGTTGATCATTACACGGGAAATTAAACTCTACTGACTTGAATAGCAAAAGTAACGAGTGTTCTTTTAGGCAAAAAACAAATAAATGAGAAAGTAAATGAGTAAATGAAGAAGCCCTGGTGCATCGTAAGGTTTGAAAACAACAGCTGTTTGTTCACTAACAACCAAATGGTATTTAACGTGGCAAATGATAAAATCCAGTGGCTACATGAAGCGAAGTATGCTACAGCCAGTTGATTATAGCATAAACAAAATGAGAAAATATTTGTGTACGATTTTTATGAAGCATATCAATTGTTCAGGAAAGGATAAAAGCTTTTACACAGAAATTTTGTAGAAGCCAAGGTTAATAAAAGTAATGATTTTCATAGAGAAATAAACAATCTTAGTTTTAGAAATAAGGGCGTCTAATCATTTCAGATCATCAGTTTACGAAAATAAATTCCCGAACAAAGCTATTTAACAGAATAGCATATAAACTGATGCAGAATAATTAGTAATAATTAGACCTTAAACCATTACTTCAAAGACCTCAACTCATCACTGAGAAAGAATTCTCTATGGAATTATCACCTACTGTTCAGTTAATTACATTATCCAAGAAACATTTATTGACTATCTCATTACGAGTTCTCCCTTTATATTGGGTCACCTCTTCAGAATGATCTTCTATTACTTAAATACATATGACCCAATTCGTTACCATTCATTTCCCACACAATTCAGGCTAATAATGATGAGCTCTTAGTTCTCCCTTTACTCAAGCTCTCTTAGTTAACTTTCTTATCCATTTTTACATAAGGCTAAATGCCCATCAGTTAATCGCACTGGATAAAGTTGAGTTCAGTGAATGTTCCCAATATAGCAGTTCCAGTTTCTCCCACGGTAAAGGTGAATAAAATGTTCAAGACCTTTTCCTAAAAAAGAAAGAAAGAAAGAAGAAAGGAAGGAAAGGGAAAGAAAATCCAACAAACTCACTTCGAGAATGTAATTAGCCGATCAGTTAAAAAAGTTTTGCTTTCAAGGAGGCCAATAACCAGTCAGTCACGCTCTCTGCTAATTTATGCCTTAAACTCAAGGAGATTAGAATTGGAGGTGTTTCTGCACTGACCGTGAAATATTGGTACAGGAATGTATCGGTATTACTTTACAGACGAAGGGATGGATACAGTATATAATGTATTTTTCGCGTTATAAATAATTATTGCGATAATACATTAACATAATTTGGGGGTTCCCTTGTCATATCCAATATTATGCAGAATACGGCAAACATCCTGTTGAAGGAAAAGATATCCTCCGAATTTATCGCTGAGGTTATTATTATTATTATTATTATTATTATTATTATTATTATTATTATTATTAGGTTATTATTATTATTATTATTATTATTATTATTATTATTATTATTATTATTATTATTATTATTATTATTATTACAAGAAGAAGAAGAAGAAGAATAGGGAAGACTTTCTACAAACTAAAAGCAACTATTTACAATAACACTGTCCTAAAAGAGGGACTTCTTCCATGTCATTATTATTATTATTATTATTATTATTATTATTATTATTATTATTATTATTATTATTATTATTATTATTATTATTATTATTATCAGGGGAAAAATTATAGAACGTTAAAGTGAGCATCAGTTTCCCTAATCAAAAGGGAAGGAGCTACGCATTGAAAAGACGGTCTTGAAGAGTACTAACGTACACTTATTACTTCAGTGCC
>NC_089742.1:21198318-21218318 GCF_040412425.1 Macrobrachium rosenbergii
CCTTTGGGTGCTTTTTTCTCGTTTTATGTTCATTTATATACCTGTTTTTAATACTGCATCGCCATTTTGGTGAATTTTAAACAATTTCATTTTCTTTCAATTTTTTTTTAATACCGTGATTCTATCTGCAGTGCAAATTATTTTCTTTTTGGCCTTGAAAATATTACATGTCCCACGAAACGTCGGCAACAGATTTGTAAGAATGGAGGTTTTCGTTTTCCTTGTTCCTTGAGGAAGTGTATGTTTTGGCCTTGGCTCCTTATATATATATATATATATATATATATATATATATATATATATATATATATATATATATATATATATATATATATATATATATATATATATATATATATATATATATATATATATATATATATATATATATATATATATATATATATATATATATATATATATATATATATATATATATATATATATATATATATATATATATATATATATATATATATATATATATATATGTATATATATATATATATATATATATATATATATATATATATATGTATATATATATATATATATATATATATATATATATATATATATATATATATATATATATATATATATATATATGTATGTATATATGTATATATACATATATATATATATATATATATATATATGTATATATATATATATATATATATATATATATTGTCCCAAACGCCTTGTTAATTCGTTTATTTTTTATTTTTCTTCTTGATTTTCGAATATAAGCTAAAGTAAATTTTTCATTTCCCATGTATAAGTACCATGTATGCATCAGACAAGGGTTGTTTGATCCAGTCAACCACAATCCATATATCAAACTGGAGATGGATTTGTATGTTGTGAATTGAAATAGAATAATGCCTGAGGCAAGTCTGTTTTTTGAAGTACAATGAATTTGTAATATTAAATGTGTCACTTATGTTTATTTTGTCTCTTACTGATTTGTCTAGAAGTTACGATTCTGTTTTGTTTAAGATATATTAGATGAGAGAGAGAGAGTCACGTAAATCAATCTGTAAAATCTTCTAGACGTTCGGGCTGAAAGGAGCATGTAGTGTCTTAATTTTTGGGAATATATCGCAAACACCTTGTTAATTCGTTTGTTTGTGATATTTCTTCTTGATTTTCAAACATAAGTCAAAGTAAATTTTTCATTTCCCATGTATACGTAATGTACATTTTGAAAGAAGTATTAGTTGTTTTGAAGTTTTCACTCAAGCATTCCCAAACCTTTCCTTTCCGAGTTAACCCAGTGAAGATGTTTAATGAGAAACGAATGCATGACCGTATTGCAAGTCATTACTGATCTGACCTGACCCTGGTAATCCATCTTCGAGGTGACGGTTTTGCCAGCCACTTGCAATTACTGTGACCCTTGGAGAGTTCTTTCCCTAGCCACTATTGTTCTTAAGCACCCTGCCAATCTTGTCACTTCACACTCTAAGGAGTTTCCCCTCCAATTCAACTAAATGCCATGCCATTAAGGGTCACTGCCTTGACCTGACCAACACCTGCATCCCTGCCTACTCTTCCTCGACTCTTCCATCTAATTATCAACCCATTGCTACTTCTCCTCCTTGAACCTTTTATCAACCACCATTCAACGACCTTTCTAGGTACCTGGCCGGATTATCAATGTTCCCCAAAAAGAGGACAATGGAAGACCCCATTAAGAAGAGGCTGTCAGAAATGTCAAAAATGCAACCAAGGCTCCGATGGACCACTCTTTGCTAGTTACTCCTAAGACATCTCCCTGTTAGTTCACCCTCTGCTAGTCACTCTCGCAGAAACACTCTGCTAGATGTCACTCTTCTTGTTAACCTGACATTACTCTGTCTGGAAATTTGCCGAGAGACTGATTGAGTCCGACTTGACGTCCCCCTTTCACTGTTACACTGAAGATTGTCTTACCCAGCTGCTTACTTGACCTGCTGATGTTTAGCTAACCCATCAGCACTTTTTTAACTTTTTCTCATTTCCTTTATGGTGGGGAACCCTGAGTGACAACGTTTCCATTGACACCCTACTACAGAAACCTGGCTCTACGAACCTCACGTCTTGTCCACAAACTAAGGTAATGTGATTGTAAGTTGTTTGTCAGCTTCACCAATTTTATCTTACCTGTTTTCCACCTGTTCCCCCATTTCCCAGCATCCACAAACTTTTACTCTCCCTCAGAAAGTGTTGTGATTTTGATTGTGGTGATGTTGTTATCAATAGTGGAATGCTAGTGTTAATTTGCACATGTGTGTTTTACCGTAATTGTTACATAATCAGTGTTTTGATATTTGCTGATGTATTCCCAGTTCATTATTACTCAAGTCCCTTTGTGTGTTTTCAGCTTTTCCTGCTATTGCAGATTTATGGTTCGAGTACCTGTTGTGTAATACCAGCTGTAGATCAACGGTGCCTTCTTCCTGCATACCCCAGGTGCCACATCCTGTCAAGATATCCATACTATCAGTGCTGCCCCATCCTCGCTTAACATACCCAATCGTGTGCATTCTTCAGATCGTCAATCATACCTACTGCATGCTAGCCCACAAAGACCTAGTGTTAAAAGCTTCCAGTTTTGTGGCACTTTTCCATAGTGTTTGTGTTTCTATTAACATAACTTTGGTATTGCCACCGAGCTCCATTGATAGCTCCTGTATATATTTCATCTTCTGATATCTTTTAGTGAAATTATACTATTTAGTGGACAGCATAAGTTTACCTCCATTCCTTATTCTATTGGTAATTCTGAGTATAATCACTTTGCAACTTTTCTGTTCACCGAAGGCACAGCCATCCTTAGTCAGGTGTCGTTATCAAAGGTAAAAATTAGAGTCATCTTTTCATCCTTACGGCAGCGACGAACGTGACAGTATATATATATATATATATATATATATATATATATATATATATATATATATATATATATATATATATATATATATATATATATATGTGTGTGTGTGTGTGTGTGTGTGTGTGCGTGTGTGTGTGTCTGTATGTGTGTGTATGTATGTATGTACATATACACATATATCTATACAAATATATTTACATTTACATATCCACAAGCACACAAATATATACACACACAAATATATATATATATATATATATATATATATATATATATATATATATATATATATATATATATATATATATATATATATATATATATACTGAACGTTTCTGTTTGGTGTGGTTAGAAAAGTAACATTTATTTTGTCAAATGAATAGGTACGCTGGCTAACCTTTAGCAATATTATTTTCGTGTTTACGGAGATTTTCAGATCAAAATAGTATTAAATACAGGGAGTTCTAAGTCATGACTGATAAACATCCTTGAAGAGAATCGTCTGCCCTTAAAAGTCGAAGAAGAAATTGTAGTTCCTCTAGAATTTAATCTAATCGTCGGATCATCACCATTAGTTAACATTTGATCTCCAGTGTATTTCACATCCCAAGGGATGATTTGTGTAGAGATCCGGAGAAGTAAAATTCCTGTGGAGTAGTATTGCCACCCTTGAACACACCAAGACTTCAATGTAATTGGGCAAATAGAAAAAAAAAGTAGCCTTTGTTAATTCACCATCGTTGTATAGGAATATCAACTAATGTTCAATAGAGAACAGTAAGACATTTTAAAAAGCCTAATGAAAGCCACATCAACTCTTATCCTTAATCTTAACTCATTTGTTTCCTTTACTGTACTCAGATATTTAACCTTGACATATTATTTATCAGTTTTTCAAAACGATATTGTCTAAATTTCAGGCGTAACCTTTAACCTTTGCTATAGCTAATAGCGTCGTAATGCAGTAAAAACAAAGCAAAAAAAAAATATGGTCCTTATCCCGTGAATCCCGGAGGACAATTTTACCGTCAATATTACACAAAACTCTCCCTGATAAATACCAGATATCCCATAAAACTTTATGGACCGGCTGAGATGTTTACTCTTCCAATAAGGGATCTGTTAGTCGAGATAGGGGAAGAGAGAAAAGAAACAAGACCTTTTCGGAAACTACATAATAGTATATGTTTTCTCCCACTTTCCAACCGCCTTCAGAACAAGGGATGGGAAGAGAAAGTAACGTTAGAATCATTGCCGTGCTCAAGTCCTTTTTTGTTCATAAGCCAGCGTGAGTGTCGTGTGCACGCTTTCTGATAATAGGTCGTTAATATTCAGGTATAATATACAGAATACGTCAGACAAAGATAAATGAAATATCTAATGAATGGAAATTATATTTTAGAAATTTAGATAGACCTGATTATTTTATTCTTAATAAAATTCTTATTCATAGGCTGATATGATGTAATTCTAAGTAACTTAACATTTATTGAGCGAATCCTTAAAAATACATGATTTGCCAAAATGGAGCAGAAATCTTGATTAACTCACTGATGATGTTTTTATTTATTTATTGCCTAGCAATGTACAAATTAAGCATTTCCCGTAGTGGCAGTGCCAACACCGCACCTCACTTGGTGAACTGTAGACATTACTAAAGGATATTGGCAGCCTTCCTTTGCCCCTATCTGCACCAACTTTTAGCTCTTCCCGCGTCCTTTCTTCAGTCTTCCTGTCCAACCTCTCTAATAATTACTTCTTACGGTGGGGGTTTCTCCCAGTTCCACTTTTAGATCCTTGTACTTCATCTCCTTTGTTATCTGGAACTCTTTATCTTGCTGCCAAATTACTCCATCTTTGTTTTACCGTCTTAAGGGCTGAATGGCCTAAAGTTCCCCAATGCTTGATTTCACAGCCTAAATTTCACAGTATTAAAACAAAAATAGACATTCCAGGGTGTATATAAAATACTGAGAAAAAAATGTATCCTCAGAGCTTTGGTCACTGCAGTTAAGGAGATATCATTCAGGATGATGTTGCCAGCTATTCTGAGCTGAATTATAGAGCAACACAAAGCAGGACAACATGGCTTTGAATCAATCTACTTCTGTTATGTTCAGAAGAACCCATGAAATCCTTCTTTAAAAGTTAAAATAACTATTCCTTTTAACCAAATGATTATGTTTTTTTTTTTTTCGTATTTGAACACTAACGCCCCTTTTCTGAGCCCCATTAAACGTTCTAATTAAAATCTAGTTACAAAAATACTATACAAAAATGCATTTTTAGATCATCTTCTTTTCATTCGCCATAATTCAGATTCCTCCGGAGAGAATAAGGAGAAATAAAATAAGACAATCTGTAACGAAAACTCCATTCTTAATTCATTTTCAAAACATGAAGTGAGATTTTTCAGCTTTCCCTTGAAGGATAATATTTCCTTGGAGCTTTGGGTGTTTTTAACGAAATCTACTCTTATTGCTAACTGAATTCAGGAGGTGGAGGGGTGTCTAAGCTCATATTATTACATATTTTCTAATCTCCATCAGATATTTAACGAGCTCGGAGAGAATTAGGGCAACAATGAAATCTATCTATTCCTTGTGTAGTAAGTTGAAATTTCCTGTTCTGAGAAGCCACACAAGGAGACTGCTTTATTTGACAAGTAATAAGTAACGAACATACGGTTTTTCCTTTAAAGATCGTCGAAAATTCGAAAATCAAACTTTCTACACTGCTGTTAATACCAAAACAATTCAGTCTTTAAAAATCCTTCTACTAAACACCTCTTGTGATTAAATATTTCCATGGAAGCCTGTCAAGGTTAACCAGAATAGTAGGGTATTGTAATATATTCTTTAAATGTCTTTCATCTAAGATAGTACGCGCACAATAAGGAGAAAATAGAACAGTAAATAATTAAAACTTATAGATAAATGACACAGGACGTCGAGGTTTAAAAATCAAACTATTGTTTTCAGATCAAACCCTTTTGAACATTTGAGAGATGGACAGAAAAATACATAAAATTCCAGATGTTTGTACTGCTCTAGTTTATAAGAAAAGCCTAAAGCCAAAATAAACAAATAGTATTTTTAGTTATCAGAGCCAGCTGCAAGTGAAATTGTATACTCTTTCTTCAAACGTTTAGTCGTACAAAAAAAAAAAAAACAAGAAACAAAAGGTATCATATATTAAAGTCAATGTAACATACTTCAATTAACTCTGTCGTAGAGAAGAAAAATGTAATCTTTCTAAGGCTGTATTATATCGGTTTTTGTATAAACCCTTGTCCAGAGGAAGGCCATCTTTAATAGCATTATGCAATGCTAAGGCAAGAAATGACAAAGAGAGACACAGTGACAAAATAGATAATGTGCACAGGTGTTTGAAACTATCGAAGCCCTATTTCCAACACTACATTATATAAACCTGCATCTTCCCTTTCCTCTCCTCCCATCTAGTGAGGTATAAGGAAAGATACAGACTAATGGCCAGCCGTATCTCACTCCCTTATGGTTTTTCGAAGTTTATTTTTTATATTATGGAGGACCCTTAATCAAAATACGGCCTGACCATTTAGTCAGCCATTTTGAATTTAAAATTAGCAATACGCAAAAACTTAAATTTCGTTAAAGTTTCCTCAAAGATCATGTGTAGTCTACGTAATAAATTTGCAGATGACATTTGGTTATCATAGAGAAACAAAATGTATATAAAAACACCAAGCAAACAAGAAAAGAGAGTAAAAACCAATATGGAAATTTTATCCATAGGTTAAGCTGGAATGGGTATAATAAGCAGTCGATTTCCTGTTCAAGTATTTTATTCCTTTTCATTCTAGATATACGACAAATTTGGAATACCCCATTGGCTTTATCGACTAATAAAGATCACGTAATTTTGTGTCCTGCGTTTGTTAGCCCAACATCGAATACAAACACTCCAAAACTTTGCGGTCAAAGTGACTGATGGGAGGGCAAAAAAGTACGATTATGTAATCCCAATTTTAAGGAAACTAGAGTGGCTAAATATAGAACAAAGAATAGTTTATAAAATATTAAATAATTTATTACCAGCATGGATTCTTCCTCTGACATCAGTTAGATTTAGAAGTGACAGGACAACAAGAAATAGCAACGATCTTTACATACCAAGTACAAATAACGAGCTGGGTAAAAGATCCTTAGTTGTACATGGTCCTTTGGCTTGGAATAAGCTACCAACAGGTATAAAAACAATAGTTGATATCACTTCTTTCAAATCAGCGTTAAAGAACACATTTTGCCAGTAGGTTGATTATTCTATAATTATACTATAATGCCACTGCGTTTCCATAATTGTAACGATAGGAGTACAACTTTCTAAACAAAAGTGATGCTTAATTTACGCATGTAAATAAAATTATACATACTGCTGCACTATGTATTGCAGGGCTACGCTTCGTTTTGCATTTTTAAGATGTTCATTCAGGTTTGTTGTATATAGTAAATTGTAAGTAGTAGGAACTGAAACTCTCGCATCGGAATACATTTTATCCATGTAAGATACAGAATAGCTAATGTAAATACTGGAAATAAAGCTTATTATTATTATTATTATTATTATTATTATTATTATTATTATTATTATTATTATTATTATTATTATTATTATTATTATTATTATTTCTCCTGGCGAATGCTTATAGTAATGCCAGCTTTAGACTGGATCATTTCTGTTCTAATTTTTCGCATTCTTCTTGAATTGCTGAGCAATTTAGGTAAATAATAATTCACTGTAGTCTTTTTTTATCAAAATGATTCTTTGTAGCTAAATATAGCTAAGTTTTATAAAGTACAAGGTTAATCTATTCAAATATCATTTGAAAACTTATAGGAAAACGTCTGGAATATGGTCTTAATATATATTCCTTTTTCTGACCTAGAGGTTAGGTTGATCTATAATTTGACATTCTATCTTGGTCTCCTCAGGGATATGAGATATATAAGGAAACGTAATCATTTTCCTCAACGGGAGAACGTCAAACTGCCCAATGATGTGTAGTGTTTGTTTTCTGGCTTCTAGGCTTATGCATAACTTTTGAAGGACCAGATATCTATCTATCTATCTATCTATTTATAATATATATATATATATGTGTGTGTGTGTGTGTATACTGTATATATATATATATATATATATATATATATATATATATATATATATATATATATATATATATATATATATATATATATACATATATATATAGATATGTATATATATATGTATATATATATATATATATATATATATATATATATATATATATATATATATATATATATATATATGCATAATTGTTTTTATTTTACTTCATTAAATTGTCCATCAGCTTCCTCTGAAAAATATAAGAAATTCATGACTGCATACTGAATAAATTAGTTATCAAACAAAGGTAAGCTGCCACGTCGTGACAAATAATTATCGAAGCCAATAGCTGGAACTATGAAAGTCTTTGGAAGGTTAGACTGTGTATCAGAAAATAAGATCTGATATCACTGTACATTGGTTTAAATACTCTGCAATACATTTCATAAGCAGCTCCTTGTTCTTCGAAATGCCGTTGTGAAATAGAGCCAGTTGCTGGACATACAATAAATTCTTGTACAAAAATGAAAACTCCCTTAAATTTGTTACTTTCGATATCATGCTATTCTATATAAGACTTTTAAAAACATTTCGTTGGTCTTTAAGGAAACACAATACCATAGAAAACAAGTAAAAATGCGTCGAAGTTTCTTCGGTGCAATCAGGTTTTCTGTACAGCGTATAATGCTGTATGAAACTCTCAGCCACGGCCCATGAAACTCTCAGCCGCGGCCCATAAAACTTCCAGCCACGGCCCGGTTGTGGCCTGTGTTGTTGGCACCTATAGGTGCCAGACGCACGATCATGGCTAACTTTAACCTTAAACAAAATAAAAATTACTAAGGCTAGAAGGCTGCAATTTGGTATGTTTGATGATTGGAGGGTGGATGATCAACATACCAATTTGCAGCCTTCTAGCTTCAGAAGTTTTTAAGATCTGAGGGCGGACAGAAAAAGGGCGAACGGACAGACAAAGCCATCTCAATAGTTTTATTTTACGGAAAACTAAAAGAACCAAAAGATTTCCTCCCTTGTCTAACATTACTCAGTTATCCCACCATCCTTTCGTTCGAGAGATAATTCCTTCAAGTGAACGACACTGATTAAATAAGCACGCAGCTAAACTCCCTACAGTCCTGTCTTCTCTCCTGGAGACGATAAAAGAAAATAAAAAGGTGCCGCCTGAAACAAAAGGCAGAATTCAAGTTAATCCTCAAGTGTTGAGGAAATTACTCCCTCTAGGGTTATCCTCCACTATATCGAGATACTTCTTTGCTCTGAATAGGTGGAATGGGGCCAGAGGCTCAAGAGGAACTCCATTTTTTCATCATATCAGAGAACACTTTTCCGGGTTATGGGGTAAGTTTTCGGCAGGGCCTTTTAAAGACATTTTTCCGGAAACATCCCGGATGTTACTTTACCCAGGTTCTATGTGCGTTTAAGGGGAGAAGGGAGAGAGAGAGAGAGAGAGGGGGAAAGAGAGAGAGAGAGAGAGAGAGTAGCTGAAGAACTCACTGCACTGTTATCCAAAAGTTAGGTTCATTTATTTGTTTTATGTGTAGTAGGTTTTCAAGATCAAGTATATACATTCTGATTGTGTTAGTTGTATGAATGTGGTAATATTTATGAAAAAAATCTTGTATCAAAAACTTTTATAGTCTTTCAGCAGAATACCTAATAAAAGATTAGTAAAACAGCAACTCACAAGAGTGAGAAACTCGAAATAACGTTAGTTTAGATGGGAAATGTATATCTTCGTTTCTATTAGCTGCTAACAACGACTTTAACATGATTTCTGATTGGTAGTCTCAAAGGTGTTACCATGGCAACCTGATGTTTACACAGGGCACTGAAATGAAAATCCATTTTATTTTCAAAGCAAAAGATAAAAAAATATGAGTTTTTAAGCATAAATAGAGCCAAGATATAAATTTATGATATTTTTTTATGCTAAAAGATTAGAAGAAGTCTTGTGAATACCATCAGTGAAATATTTCCATCGGGGTTTATTTTTAGTACATTGGCGATACTGCTAAAAATAGTCTATCTCACTCACAATACCTCAAGCTGTGGAAATAATGGCTCCCCTTTTGTAAACAAACTTACTTTTATGCCTTTCCATTTACGTAAACGAAATTTCCACTTCCTAAAACTATTAGAATTGTAAGCTATTTTGGCGGGTTTCCTAACTGAATAAACGTATAAATAAATTATGTAAATGGTTTCAGAATAAAGCTGCAAGATAGTGACAACTGGCAGCTATTTGGTAAGAGTCGTAAAATGCCACTAGTTCTTTGAATGATCATCCATATCAAGTAAATATTATGAGGCAGATATGTTTACCATATTGCCATCATGAAATTAAGCCAGCAAGTGCTTATAATAATTATGACTTTAAAAGAATGCTTATTTCATAAAGGGAAAGTTTGTTTACGAGATGCCATTGTTTCCACAGCCTGAGGTAATAAATATAGGCAGCAGACGTTGGTTACCATGGTAACAACTACGACACAACCAATCAGAATTAGAGCTAGAGTAATTTTTATAAACCAATCGAAACACAGTATATATATCCAGTCTAAACTAACAGTATATCGTAAGTTCCTCTCGCTTTATGCGCTGGTGTTTGGAAAAAAGCGAAACTCGTGAATTTTGGTAATTTCTTTTTATAATTTGCCTTTTTACGTTATTAACAGTAATTTCTAAAAGTATTTAAAAAAATAATGCATCTACAGAACTAAATTGTATATATATATATATATATATATATATATATATATATATATATATATATATATATATATATATATATATATGTGTGTGTGTGTGTGTGTGTGTGTGTGTGTGTGTGTGTATGTATATAAATTTTAATAGATTCTTAGGGCAAAATTGTAAGCTATATTCGCCTGTATATACATTCTATCTGTAATTTTCTCAATAAAATAGAAATCCACATGAATATAGTAATTTTGATTCATTGCAATTATATTTCAACTTATGATTCTTTAAGAGTTAAAGTATTTAAAAATATAAAAGCTTCTCATATAAAAATCAAAATTGGAAAAAGTTTATTGCAGGATTATTCTGTGGTGACTAATCTCGTTTGCATTGCTAAAAGTTTGCAATATATGGATATACTCTAAGCAATACAACAATTTCACTAGGTTTTTTTTTGTTATATTATACAAAGACATTATCATCAATGGTAATTCTTGTCTTGTGTTCTTTCTAAATTTATAAATTGAGCTAAAATTCTTCTGCAAAATGCTAAATGAGGAACTAAAAACCCGATCAGGATCATTATAAAGGGAAAAATATTTCTCATACAAATATATTACAATAAATAACATTATTCTTTCATTTCTTGTAATTGATTTCTTGAATTTTCCTATGCTGTGATGCGTTCTGTAGCATACATTGAAAATTAAGCTATAAACCAAAATTGTTGGTTTTACTGCACAATATAGAAAAACCAAATAGCATCTAGGCTCTGTAATTGCGGTAACTATTTAGTCAAATACTAACAATAAGCATTTAAAGTCCAAATAACTGACATAGGCCTCAAAAATTTAGTAAAAAAACGGGAGGAGGGGGAATATCGAAACAGATTCAGATTTGTGAGTTATTTTTTTCCCAAACAGTAACACACAAATAAGCGGAACCCTTGATAGAATGTTAGTCTAGGCGGGAAACTGCTAAAATCAAGCGAATCTCGAATTCTCATTGGTAGTCTCATAGTTGTCTCCATTGTTTACAAACTTGACAGCAGACGACTTTCACAGTATTGACAAAGCATTGGAAATAACATCTTAAAAAAAAATGTTTTAATGATGATAATCAGAACAGGTTTTCTGATCTATTAACATTAAAACTGAAATAGGTATTTGTGGGTGCTTTATTTATATTTATAAGAAAAGTTTATTCAGTGTTATGCTTTCATTATAAAATAGTTTTTTTTTTTATAAATCCAGTATACTATGGTTACCATGGTAACAGCTATGAGACAACCAATCAGAATTAGAGTTACAGTAATTTTAAACGACCAATCGAAACAGTATGTTTCCCGCCTAAACTAGCAGTACATCCTGAGATCCTCTTACTTTATGTGTTGCTGTATGGCAGAAAGTGAAGCTCGGGAATTTTGATCATATTTTTATACTTTGCCTTTTTACGAAATTTTTTAGTGTTTCTCTCAATCATTTTGACACTGGAAGCTTAGTAACAGTCATCTGCAACGTATTTAAACAATTGTATATTACACTGTACATACAATTCTGTGTAATTTTCCTAACATTATGAAACCCTGCATGGTGAAAGAAAGTTGAAAATTTTGTTTCATATTAATTCCTGATGAAGTAGCAATGATATTTACTGAAACATGTCTAGGTGAAGGTTTCCTTCCCAGATATCATCAATAATGATATTTCTTAATTTTTATTGCTTTGATCCATATAGCTAGACTGGAAATATACATTTGCAATGAGAATTTTCTAATAAATTAAAATTCTCTTGAATTATAGGCTTTATGAGAGACTAACACCCAGTCAGACTCATTTTGCTGGATCAATCACAAGAAATTCTTTTGCTATTGCAGTTTCCTTGAATAGAAATGTTCCGACACGCAAATGGCTTTTATTGGGTTTTAGCCAGTGATTTAGTCTATCGTAATAATTCTCATTCACTGCAATGACTTTTCAACATACTCTTTGAAAGTTAAAGTATCTAAACATAAAAACTGAAAAGTGGCTTCTCTGGTAAAAATCAAAATTAGAAAACGTTTATTGCAGGATTTTCCGTGGTGCCTAATCTCGTTTGCATTGCAAAAAAGTTTGCTGTGCTCTTTGTTAAATTATATTGCATTTTTGCCTCGTGTTTTGTTCTGAGCTAAAACATTTCTGCAAATGCTAAATGGGGAACTCACAACCCGATCAAGCTCATCATAAAGACAAAATAATTCGGATACAGAGAAATTACAAATAACATTATTCTTTCATTTCTTGTAATAGATTTTTTGAACTTTTCTATGGTACAGAATTGCTGTAATAGCGTTCTATATTAGACATTGAAAATTAAGATATAAACCAAAATTACTTGTTTTACCTCAGATTATGGAAAGACCAAATGGCATCCAGGCTCTTTAATTTCGTTAACTATATCTTCAATTACTGACAATAAACATCTAAACATAACCCCAAAAGGAAAAATATAGAAACAGCAAAACATAAGTAAAAGGAACCCTTGGTAGACTATTAGTCTAAGATGGAAATATATAATGCCTTTCGATTGGCTGCTAAAAATAAGCATAGGTCGAATTCATATTGGTTGTCCTATAGTTGTTTCCATAGGGACCATTGTTTACAAGCAGCCCCATGCTTCCATTCATAAATTTTGTGGATAAGTAGAAATCCCACCAGTTTTATGCGTTGCTGCTGGGAACTTTGGTTTCTGTTTCAGGGCTTTTCTGTTTAAAGAAATAAAGCAGGGTTCAATCTGACTATCTTGCAATGGTTTTGCAGCATACCGCAGTTATTCTTTTCGAGTTCAGTTATCTAAATTTCTGTAGGATACGAAAATGAAAAGCGTTTATTTCACGTTTATTCAGGTATGCGAAATTATCGTTTGCACTACAAATTGTTTATAATGTAAGATGGGTTCTTACACATATTAAAGTATTGCAAAAAATCTACTTGAGCTGTTTTGCAAATTTACAATTTCTCTCGATATTATCAATGGTTTTGCTCTATATTTCTAAACTAAGAATATATATTTCCATAAGGAATTTTCCAATGAGCTGAAATTCTTCTAAAAGAGAGTTGAGCTGGGAACTAAAAACTAAATCAGATTGGCAAAAATATTTCTGATTCAAAGAAATTGTAATAAATAACAAAATGTTTGCATTTGTGAAATTAAGTCACCTGCTTTTTCTTTGATACCAGGTTACTCTGATGGTATTCTGCTGGTATTTATTGAAACTTACGATATAAAACCATACAAAAAATGTTTTACTGCCAACGATGGAAAAACCATAAGGCATCCACGATCCTTAATTTTGTTGATTATTCTGTATATAACTGTCAATAGCCCTCTAAAGACCAAACTATCGTCTAATACCCCCAAAAATGAGCGAATAAGGAATATATTATATCTTATACAACCTTTACAACAACACTTCAGATACTGATTTGCAGGACGACAATACCAAAAAATTTTAGTAACAATAGTGTGATGGGAAACACGAAGAGCTCATTTTTCCCACAGCAAGAAATCACATAGATACAATGTTTTTTCTGCCTCCTTCTTGCCCTTCTTCCACCCAAGGAAGGGACCAAACCTCTAATAATCCTAGATTCGTGATACTACAGATGTCTCATCATGGCATGCGTAGTATGGCGAGTTCAGAGGCCTTTGGGGGATTCGTATATTTCCTGTGAGCACGTGAATTAGTACAGTAAACCAGATTAATCGTGACCGCTGTCTCTTCCGATGAGTGAAGCTGCTTTTCATCGCTAAGCCTTTTTTCAGGTGTTTGTGACGCACGATCCCCAAATCTACTCTTTGGTCTGGGTTGGTGGACTGGAGCTAATCTTGGCATTATCCCTCGGGTGCCTTGGGCTGCCTTCTTGCTGGGGTTGTTGCATCGGACCTGTAGTGGTTGAAGATCCTCGTATCTTTACCTCTGTGATTTTTATTTTCTCTCTATATCGGAATTTAGCCATGTTTCTTTTTAAATGTTTCTGTATTAGATTCTCTTTCCTTTTCCCAGAAAAATTATGTAATTCTTTTTAAAATCCTACCATCTGCCATCCGTTCCACGTGATTAAATTAACTTTAAAATAAATTATACACCTTTACACCAAAGCGAAATTATTTACTCACCGTATCTCACTTTTCAACTCTTTATGCACCATATTACAGATGGTAATATATTCCCTTTCAATATTTATTACCATTTTGTCTCTCATTTGCATTTAACATTCAATCATCAATCCATAATAGTAAGTTTGATCAATAGCATTTTCATATATAACAATTTTTATTAATATCATTATTATTACAACCTCAGCCATTGTCTGAGACTCTTTTTTAAAGTAAACCAGTATCACTCCTATCAGTATATTTCTGACTGCCGGGTACTTTTCCATAAAAACCTCTAATTACTCTCGGAATTAACTTGTGCACTTTACGTTCCAAGTATCCTTTGCATCAGTTCTCAATTACTTGTTTTTACGAGCAAATTTTATTCTCAAAGTCTCAGCCTTTTTTTGATACAGCAAACACTTATGGCGCACATTTTTCTTGTTTAAATCAACGCCGCTCTTCCCCAATTTATCCTGTTAGGAGTCTTACTTTCTCAATGAAAATTCTACCGTACACCTTCCAGTTATAATAAGTAATAATACTTCTATCCTCCGCTTTTATTTCTGTTTTAAGTTAGTGTAAGAAAATGATCAGATACACGCCCATAAAATAGTAGTTATATTACTGTGCAATAAACCTCAATCTAAGACACTCTCTACCTCAACAAAGCATAATATGACATTTCTTTCTTTAAAGGCCCACATTCCAAACAATGAAGCTCCTTTCAGAAGACTTTTCCACAGATCAAGCAATCGCCTTCGCTCTGGGCCCTCCAAACTTAAAGTAGCTATCACAGAATCATTCTCTCCAAGAGATTTTCTTATGCATTCTACTGCATTTTATCCCAGGACTATGTGCATTTAATACCATATGCTTTTCTCCTGTCACTCACAGGGATTAAGCCCAGCATGTTTTGAGCTGTTTTTTCTTTTTCACCTGAAGTAATACAGAATTACTTAGGACGTCTTCAGTGTCCAGCAGACTTCTGTTAAATCTAAAATAATTATGTTCGCTCTAAAAACAGTTTACAAGCTAGAGATAATATTTTTACAGTGTAATCAGATATGATTATACAATGAAATATGCATCTAAGAGTCATGTGGAGTGACTGTCTTAATCTCTGCATCCAGATATGTCTTTCCTATATAAATACTTAGACAAAGACACACGATACAAACTTTTCAAACTATTTGTCAGCATCGGTTTTTTGGATTTCTATTTAAGTTTATTCCTTTCTACTTTTAAATTCTTTTATTCATCTGTACAGATAACCACATGAACAAAAGAGCAATTCCGTAAGTGATGGGGAAATTGGAAAACTACGTGGTCGTCAAGCACGAAACAGGAGACTAGACTCAGGGTTAAGATGGAGAAGAAAAAGATATTACCTTTTTCTTAATTTACCTACGCGGAATCTGACGATCGAATTGAGCAATCAGGGGTTTTATATTCCCATAAAATATTACCCCGATGCCCCTGGCTTATCAGACTGAAAAAAGCTTTCAAATAAGGCTAAGATTTCACAACCTTTTAAAAATCTATAAAGTAAATCTCTGTTGGAAATTTTATGAAAGGCATGTTTTTTTCTGAAGGACTTTCCACAGTGAACATTTTAACAAGACTATTTCAGTATTTAAGCTGGACTAAATCTTAGAAAAAAGAAGCATGGCATTTTTACTCAAATTTCCCTTCCCTGAAAGAATTTTATATGAATATAATATAGTTGACAACATTAATACAGCTGTTAAAGTTGTGCACTACAGAACACACCTCAGGTCAGTTCCTCAGGATTCTCGTAATGTCAGTACTGTATATGTTCCATAATGAATTTATAACTAAAAAGATAGAGAAAAATTTTAATAATAGAGTTTTGTAACTTTTATTTTATCATTTCTGTGTCTCCAAGGAACAGTTACTTTAACTAAGATAATAAGATAATGATGAAGTAATTGGTGCATCAAATTATTCTCAGAGGAATAAAAACAGAGACTAAAGTAAAAACAAGAGGCAGAATTAAAGTAAATCCTACAGTATTAAGGAAATTACTCCTTCGAGGCTTATCCGAGGCTATCTCGACATACTTCTCTCTTGTGGAAGGGTAGAACGGGGACAAGGGCAGAAGAACATTTTTTTTCTCTTTTTTCATCTCATGAGAGGTCACTTTTCTAGGTTATGAGGGTTGAGTTTTGGGCTGAACGTTTTTCGTTATATTTCAGGGGGTACATCCCGGATGTTCATTTGCCCAGATTCATTCGTGTTCTTTAGAGAGAGAGAGAGAGAGAGAGAGAGAGAGAGAGAGAGAGAGACAGACAGACAGACAGACAGACAGACAGACAGACAGACAGACAGGCAGACAAACAGACAGAGAGATAGTGTGCTGCAGTTATTTCTTGTTAAACGTAAAGAAATATGGCGAAACCCACCAAGAGAGACAAGAAGCAAAATTTTGTAAAAAAAAAAAAAAAAAAAAAAATATTCGGTGTGCATAAGATTTTCAGTCTCTCTCTCTCTCTCTCTCTTCTCTCTCTCTCTCTCGAGAGAGAGAGAGAGAGAGAGAGAGAGAGAGAGAGAGAGAGAGAGAGAGAGACAGGAAGAGCAACCGAAAATCTTTTGCACACCGAATATTTTTTTAACAAAATTTTGCTTCTTGTCTTTCTGGTTGGGTTTCACCATATTTCTTTACTTTTAACAAAAATAACTGCAGCACACTGTCTGTCTGCCTGTCTGTCTGCCTCTCTCTCTCTCTCTCTCTCCCTAAAGAACACGAAAGGGTCAAGGTAATGAAATATATATATATATATATATATATATATATATATATATATATATATATATATATATATATATATATATATATATATATATATATATATAATATATCTGTGTGTGTGGGAGTATTTTTACCGATATTCTCTCAATATAATTACGTGGAAAGCACCAAGTGGGAAAAGGAATTTTTACTATTAAATCTCAGTTTAAGTCTATAAAAGAGATGTAGCTGGATTTTCTTAAAAAAAAAAGTCGCAAAATTCTGAGCCTTTCAAAAATATTTTGGATTTCCATGTAGGCCTATGCATCAGAATCCACCAGTGCCTCCGCTAAATAAAGATCTAAACCTCAAATCGTCTTTGCAACTTAAAATATAAATTTCCAGCATATTACAAATTCAGCACATGGGCGTAAGAGCAAAGTCATGCATACCTTTGTAGAGAGCTAGACTCACAATGGATGAATTTATCTTTATATATTTTGACCAATCCTTCTGCAGATGAAGACTTGAGCCACCTGAGAAGATTCTGCCATAGTTGATGTTAATATTTATGAGTTTTTATCACCTCAGACATCTGTGCCGGAATGATGAACATCTCTGAAGGTCGGTTTATCTGTAGTAAAACATTTGAAAACCTGTGTGCCTAAAATCTTGTGCCAACTGAAAAGCAGTTGAACCTAATCGCCCTGCTGTAAAGGTGATTATTCAAGCATAAAAGCTATCCTAAGAAGTATGTATGGAAAGCTAATAGTCTACAGATTTGTAAAAATCGCAATCATTATTTAAAATTAAAAGAAATAAAGATGCCTCATCTTTGGTGGACCATATTGATATAAACTATATTTGGATTAATTATGTCTATTGCACCTCTCTTTTTAGAGAGCAATCGAAAACTGTTCACCAAACCTATTGAAAAAGCATGACGATTTCATTAGGCCTCGAAGGTTAAAATAACAGTCTTCTATTAATATCCTCTCCTTGATACCTGTTATCCTGATGTATGCCTTACCAAATCTGCATTTCATTTAAGAATATCAAAAATTTCTAATTGTTTCAAGCAAATGCGAGTACCAGATTCTGGGAGGTAAACAAGTACAAAGTTTGTGCGGATATCTATGATAATGAAACATTATTATTATTATTATTATTATTATTATTATTATTATTATTATTATTATTATTATTATTATTATTATTATTATTATTATTATCCTTGATGTAACCTTACTTGGAAAAGCTGGGCATTACAAACCCAATGTCCTAAATAAGCAAAGCAGCTTATACTAAAAAAGAAATGGAAATGTAAAGAATAAATTGAATATGCCAAATCAAAGGCTCATTATCTATCCATGAGAGTCAAAATAAAGGTTTCACTTCAATGATATCTAACATTAGAGTCAGGAGATAAACTAACTCATTTTACGAGCCGTAAAATTGAGGAACGGCATACTTTATAATACCATCATATATATATATATTTTTTTTTTTGCCTACTTATTTTTATGATATATATTTTTTGTTTTGTACATACGTACTTTTTTGTACCTTGTACACATTCGTTCATCAGAAAATATGCATAGTATAATACCTCCCAACTACACAAAACTTTTCCTTTCCCTCCTCTCCATGACTAATCTAGCCTAATTTTTCAGGATTTCACACTCACAAACCGAACCTAATTTAGACATTCTTATTTTACTGTCTTTTTGTGCACACAATATATGCGATACTTTTAATAAAACAAGAAAGAGAAAAGAAATTTCTGGGGACAAAAAATTATCATTTTTCTATTTTTCTTACAAGATCATTCATTTAAATGAATTTTCAGCACTCATAGGAAAGCTTCCCAAAAACTTCTTATACAAAATCATGAAAAATCATGACCACAATATTGACAACAAAAAGCTCAGTTAGATAGTCATCTTGCGTATATAAAGTAGGGAATAGCCCCATTGACGACCTAAATAAAAGCTTAACTGTGATTTCATAAGAAATATGGAGTAACATGAAAAATGGTATTAATTTTTCACTACGCTGTTCCTCTATTTACGATGCGAATTAATAACTAACAAGCAAATACGACCTCGTTTTACCACCATGTTGCATAAATGGGTCACGAAAGTTTAACTATGATTATTAAGATCCATCATTAACTGGTATAAAAAGACCTTTCTACCTTTGGGGGGAAAAATTTAATTGGATGTCTATTGATTCGACTCCAAGTTAATTAGATTTGATGTGTGTGGCCCTTTTCAAAGAGGTCCGGAATAAAAAAAAAAAAAAAAGTGCAGGTTTTCCTTCTCGAGGAAATAATCTTGATTTTCATTTGTGAGTGAATGGACGAAAACATAATTTAAC
>NC_089742.1:21223318-21248318 GCF_040412425.1 Macrobrachium rosenbergii
CTGCCCTGAAAGAAAGGTAAAGAGAAGGAATAATTCGTTGAGCCTGACCCTAACTTAAGCAACAATATAGCCTTAAGTTAAAAGAAGAAAGATTCTAAGGAAAAAGAGGAAAATGCTGCTTTCATTATCACTGACTAATAAAATATCCTTAAGTGTGAATAGAAAGCAGAAGTTTTCCTCTGAAAAGTAAAAAAAAAAAAGTTGAATGGAGCTTAATAGTACAAAGTTCTTTAAGATGACTGCGATCAGGCGGTGACCAGGGCGTGAGTTGGCAGTGTAAATTTCTACAATCATATCTGTTTATTGTTCAAGTATGAGGCTTCGATCATAGAACTTTTCGTCATCCACAAACTTAAATGCCCTTTAAAAATAGGGTAGAATGACAGGTGATGGTGATGAGTGGAACTCATTAGCTTTTATTACACACATACAAGACGCTCATGAATATTTGTCACTGATAAAATTTCAGAGGAAAAGATATGTAATCAGTATTTTTGTGAGACCTACCACCTGGGAAGAGATACTCGTTTATTCCATTTTGATGAAAGAGGATTTACTAGGAAATCAATCTGAAATTAGTATTCACTTCACCTAGAGAGATTACTGTGTCTACAAAATTGGATAACGCTCTTTGCTAGTAGCAGCAAAAGAGTCCTCTTGACGTGAGATATGTCATACCTTAGGTTATTCAGTCATTTGTCCTTTCGTAATTTTCATAAATTTCAGTTCTTTTTAGACATCCTGTCAAGAGAATGAGGACATGAGTCAGCCGTAGATTCTTCATCTGTTACTATTCGCCTCATGGTATATCCAAATCCAGCTTGATAATAACCAGGATTTATTATCAGAAAGTAGTATCGATCTCAGTACTTAGTTGCTGCTTTCCTTTTGAACAGTATATTTTTTCCTATTTCTGTTATATTCTGCCTTTACAACCGAACGATACGAACGTTTTGCTCGAAACACTAGTAATTTCATCTTGGCCACAACTAAAATGGGAAAAAGTTTCCTTAATGCAGTTGTAGAATCTTCTCAGCTATTTAAGGAGGAGCAAATTCATTCCTGCTCTCACTTGACATCTGAATCTCAAGCGTATAGCTTTTGCTTCCTATCCCCTCATATTTACTCATTTGTCACCTTTTCCTATAACCTCTCTCTCTCTCTCTCTCTCTCTCTCTCTCTCTCTCTCTCTCTCTCTCTCTCTCTCTCTCTCTCTCTCTTCGGGCAGAATTCCCTATGGAATCCTCTTGGGTTTGTAATCTCTTGACTCTGTCCATAAGGGTTTTCAGCTGAGGATTTAAAGAAAGAAAGAAAAGAAAGTAAATTAATGCCAGAAATGATGAGGGGAAAGAACGTCCCCACCCCCCCACTCCCCTCTCTCCGCACAGCATGGAAAAAAGTGATAAAAGAAGACTTGAATTACCAAAGGAAAAAGCTGTGAAGTGGGTTCGTTTTTAATCATTTGTTTTTATTCATAACCATGTTATTCTAATTTATATTAGTTTGATATTTACCTTGCTCTGTTCGTGGCAAAAACTTCTTGAGGGGATGATGCTCAAATAATTTTAAAAACTTCTAAATTACGACTTTCAAATTATATCGAAATGATATCTATGAAAACTATCAAGATATTTCTGTGCGATTTACAATAGCATGAAAGTATCAGCATATCATAAAGTCTGATAATACTAATAAAATATGTAGTGAAATAACCGTCTACTTCTTTCAGCTTGCCGAGTATTTCCCATGACTACAGCTGTTTGATTTTAATTTGAGAGCCATTTGTCTTGATCATCGTGTATATGCAACATTTTGGTATTTCAAATTAGGTAACACGGTTGACTGTGAAGAAGCTTCTATTTATCTGGTGACCAAATTAATCAGATTCTTAAGAATTCCACTCTTCAGAATTATCTGGTTGTACGTATGGATAGTCTCCAAAAGAGAGTCAAAAATGAACACCGAAATTTAAAAAAACAATGGAATTGTTCTTATTAGCATAACATAAACACATATATCCTGAAAGAAATAAACGCAACACAAAGGGGAAAGAAGTTACGATAATGAGCAAAAAGACGGTGGTTGTGTATAACCAACAATAAAACTACGATGGACTTATTTTCAAATCTTTTTCCTTCCCCTTGAGGGAGGATTGGAGTGCTCACCTTATTTCCAGGCTTATCGTATATTTGCGTTATTGCAACTGAAACAAAAACCTTCTTTGTTGTGGTCACGATACGTCGAGCAGATCTTGGAAAACAACTAGAAGAGGGCATCAATGAAAATTCAGCCACTTTTACAAATACTGCAGCCGTCACAAAAATAATAATAATAATAATAATAATAATAATAATAATAATAATAATAATAATAATAATAATAATAATAATGGTGAGAAATACAGTACATTGCCGGATCTTAAAATAGAATAATTAGAATTGATAAAGACGGAGATTAAATCAAATGAAATTTGTATTAAATTACTGAACCTTTTTTAAATATCTTTACGGTGGATTAAAAATAAAATAGAGAATAAGGATATCGACCCTAGGGGGAGCACGTCCACTCGAGCACGTAATGAAGAGCTTCGCATTCATTATGAATAGCCGCTCTGAATAATCAAGATAGTTTCATAACCACTGAGTAGCACAGAATAGCCTTAGACTCTTCAGAGTCAATACTTTTTCACATACTCTGGAAACCATACAATTTGCTAGAAAACTCTGAAGAGCATGAGGAAGGTCATTGTGTCTACTTTATACTTATATCATCGGCTATAGTGAGGGATGATTAGTTTATTAAATTGAGACACTAGAATATAAGTGGTGGATTTTGTGTTGGGTCAGTAAGTGAAAGGTTTGGTATCTCAAGTTTCGTTAGTAAAACTTATCGTTAAAAGAACGGGAAGTATGATTTATTGCAGCTTCTATAGCTTTGAAAAGATTATGTAAATACACACACACATATGTATGTATGTATGTATGTATGTATGTATGTATATATATATATATATATATATATATATATATATATATATATATATATATATATATATATATAATATAATATATATATATATATATATATATATATATATATATATATATATATATATATATATATATATATATATATATATATATATATATATATATATATATATATATATATATATATATATATATATATATATATATATATATATATATATATATGTGTGTATATATATATGTGTGTGTGTGTGTGTGTGAAGATTTGTAATAAAAGTGCGAGACATAGAATTTGATTTCATGTTAGAATATCAAGATAAAAATTTTAATTGTTGATGAAAAATGTGTTCTATAAACAGCCTTGGGCAAGAAAATAAAACACACTTTTAAATGAGCGTTTAAGAATTTTTCTTTTTATATTCTTTATTGAATGAAACTATGAAACTATTCATTTCTTTCCCTAAAAAAACAATAAAACTGAAAGGAAGAATGTCACTGTGGCATTTCCATAACATAATTTTGTTTATAATTTAATATACATATTTTTAAATATACAACCTCTTTGAATACGGCGGATAAATCATTTAAAAAAATACAAGTGTCGGGAAATGCTTCGTATCATCTGGCTTTTCAGCAATTCCGGCAATATTTGTCTGTACCAATAAGCCCAAATGACTCTATTCTGCCTGCTAATTGGCGACCTCGATACTCCTAGTCGTGATTTTTGATCACCCGGCCTGAAATTTGCTCTCACCTTTAAGCGCGAAGCTGAACCTATGAGCTCTGTGAAGCTCGGTCACTAACACCCAAGCGGGTTCTGTGTATCATTTTTACGCCGTACGGTTTCTATAAAAGCGCGTTCAACGTATAAATTTTATACATTGTGTTTTTTTTTTTCATAAAAGCGGATTCAATATGTCATTTTTACACATGGTTTCTATAAAAGTGGGTTCAACTATATACATATATATATATATATATATATATATATATATATATATATATATATATATATATATATATATATATATTTTTTTTTTTTTTTTTTTTTTTTTTTTATTATGGTTCCTGTAATAACGGGTCCAACATATTTTTATACCTCATGGTTTCTATTAAAGAGGATTCAGTGTATCGGTTTTTTTACCTTATGGTTTCAATGAAAAAAGGTTCAATGTAACATTTTTACACCTTATGGTTTCTATAGAAGCAGGTTTAACGTATAGTTTTAACACCTTATGGTTTCTATAAAAGCAGGTTCAACATATTGCTTTTACGGCTTGTGGTTTCTATCAAAGCAGGTTCAGTGTATCGTTTTTACAGCTCATGGCTCTATAAAAGCAGGTTCAACGTATCGTTTTTACACCTTACTGTTTCTATAAAAGCGGGTTCATCGTTTCGTTTTTACACCTTTTGTTTTCATAAAAACGGATTCAACATATCCTTTTCAGACATTATTATTTCTATAAAAGTGAGTTCATAGTATCATTTTTACTCCTTGCTGTTTTCATAAAAGCAGGTGCATCATATTTTTTTACACCTTATGGTTTCTATAAAAGTCGGTACATTGCATAATTTTACACCTTAGTATTTTCTATAAAAGCGGGTTTAATGTATCGTTGTTACACCTTAGTAGTTTCTATAAAAGCGGGTTCAATGTATCGTTGTTACACCTTAGTAGTTTCTATAAAAGCGGGTTCAATGTATCGTTGTTATACCTTAGTAGTTTCTATAAAAGCAGGTTCAATGTATCGTTGTTACACCTTAGTAGTTTCTATAAAAGCGGGTTCAATGCATCGTTGTCACACCTTAGTAGTTTCTATAAAAGCGGGTTCAACGTATCGTTGTTACACCTTATGGTTTCTATAAAAGTGGGTTCAGTGTATCTTTTTACAATTTATGGTTCTATAAAAGCAAGTTCAATGTATAGTTTTTACAACTCATGGTTACTATACAAGTTGGTTCAACATATAATTTTTACACCTTACTGTTTCCATTACAGCGGATGCAGTGCATCATTCTTAAACCTTATGGTTTCTTTAAAAGTGGGTTCAAAGTATCGTTTCTATACCTTATGGTTCTATAAAAGGGGATTTAAAATATAATTTTTACACCTTATTGTTTCTATAAAAGCAGGTTCATTGTATTATTTTTACACCCTATGTTTTCTGTAAAAGTGGGTTCAACATATTGTTTTTACACCTTATACGGTAGTTTCTATAAAAGTGAGTTCATCAAATCTTTTTTTATACCTTATGGTTTCTATAAAAGCTGGTTCAACATATAATTTTTACACCTTATTGTTTCCATAAAAGCGGTTTCAATGTGTCATCCTTACACTTTATAGTTTCTATAAAAGTGGGTTCAATGTATCGTTACCTTATGGTTCTATAAAATTGGTTTCAACATGTCATTTTTACACCTTATTGTTTCTATAAAACCGGGTTCATTGTATCATTTTTACTCCTTATGTTTTCTATAAAAGCGGGTCTGACGTATTGTTTTCATTCCTTGTGGTTTCTATAAAGTGGGTTCAACGTACTGTTTTTACACTTTCTGGTTTTGTAAAAAAAAAAAAAAATAACGGGTTAATGTATCATTTTTACACCTTGTGGTTTCTATAAAAGCTGGTTCAACTTATCATTTTTACACCTTAAGATTTCTATACTAGTGGGTTCAACATATCGTATTTACACCTTTCGGGTTCTATAAAAGCAAGTTCAACATACAGTTTTTACAACTTACGGTTTCTATAAGAGTGGGTTCAGTTGTATAATTTTTGCACCTTATTGTTTCTTTAAAAGTGAGTTCAACAAATCGTTTTTACACCTTATGGGTTCTATAAAAGCAAGTCCAATATATTATTTTTACACATTACTATTTCCATAAAAGAGGGTTAAATGTATCGTTGTTACACCTTACGGTTGTATAAAAGTGGATTCAGTGTATTGTTTTTAGACCTTATGGTTTCTATAAAAGTGGGTTCAGCATAATCATTTTTACATCTTACAGTTTCCATAAAATCGGGTTCAATGTGTCATTTTTACCCCTTATGGTTTCTATAAAAGTGGGTTCAATGTTTCGTTTTTACGCATTATTATTCTATATAACAGGTTTCAACATATAATATTTACACCATATTGTTTCTATAAAAGCGGGTTCAATTTATGGTTTTTACACCTTGTGGTTTCTATAAAAATTAGTTGATCTCATCATCTTTATATCTTATGGTTCCTATAAAAGCAGGTCTAACGTATTGTTTTTATACTTCATGGTTTCTATAAAGGTGGGTTCAACATATTGTTTTTACACCTTTTGACTGTTAAAAAAACCTGTTTAATATATTATTTTTACACCCTGTGGTTTCTATAAAAGCAGGTTCATCTTATCATTTTTACACCTTATAGTTCCTATAAATAGTGGAGCGGGATATTGGGAAAAAAGTGCAAATGGTAATACAAGCAACAGATTTGGCATGAGAACTCTTATTATCACCATAAATCAAAATCAACCTCCGGCCACCTCAATATTTGGGTATTTCCAAGATGGTTGACACTTTTCCAAAATGGCGGCAAATTTGCTGTATATTTCAAATATTTTCATTTCATAAGCCTATAAAAGTTGCATACTGTCCATGTAATGATTGAGAATTCGTATTCTGGCATCTTACTGTCATGAAGAGATAAAGTGAACCTGTCTTTCCAATATGGCCACCATATGAACACTGTATTTCCAAAATGGACGCCAAAGATAAAAAAGTATGTATCTCCTGAGAGAAACCAATATGTTTTGTGTATCATTTAGTTTTAGCAAGTGCAGCTGCAGAGAGCTGTGCAGCTAAGTCCAGATTTGCAGCACTTGCACCTGTCATGGCGTTCCTTTTTGCAGCCACACTTATTCAGTTCTTGGCAAGATTTTGCTACTATTGGCAGATATGTTCAATACGGAAACCAGGTGCCCTCAATCTGTAGCCATCCCTAGTGTCTTGGACTGGGCAAAACTGGATGACATACTAAAGACTAGCACCAAATGTGCCCTGCTTGAAAGGCAGCTCTCTTGCAATGCTTTCTAAGAGCAGCCCTTGTAGGGGGGAATACAATCATAAGCTCTTTGCTTTCTTGCAAAGAGATCAAGTCTAGCCCCATTTACATTTTTATATGAATTGCTTCTGTCGTACATTAGCACCACGAACTCTTCAATAATTTGCAGGTCTTCATCTTCTAAAGCTGCTGGTGTTGAACTTAGTTTGGTGAAGGTGGGTGTGACACGCTGAAACACAGTCCATGTTTGCCATGCAGACTTCTTCCCCTTTCCATGAAAGGCAGACACTGTGTCACACCCGTCAAATGCATGGAAAAAGGGAAGGGCTGAGGCTTTTGGTCCCATGGCTGCTGCAATCTCATGGTAGGTATCACCTCATGTCTATTCCTCTACCAAATTTAATCCATAGTTTATCCAAACCAGTTTTTTCTATGCCAGATACTGCTATGATGGCAATGTCAGTGTTTGTACTACATATAATTGCACTTGAGACATCTTCATGCTTTGCAGCTTATGCAGCATGTAAAAGGACTCTAGTATCTGCCTCTTCGTGAGTGTAGCCTTGTAGGTCAGCAGTGTCTTGTTCAGCTCTGCTATAAAGTGCAGCATCCCCTTTAGTGACAATTATGCATGATGTATCATCTGCTTGAGATGAAATGATTGTGTCTGCCAAATATGCAAATAGTTCAGTTTTGTTGTGGTCATTCCTGAGGAAACTGGCCCAATAGCCAGGAGTTTTCGCTGTGCTAATTACTCTCTGGCGAACTCCTGTGCCTCTTTTTTGTCTTGTTTGTGCTTACATACTGTCTGTCTTATACACATCAAATACAATGTGTGTTTGCTTGTGCTTCTGTATGTGCTTCTGAATCTTGGATAGGACTTCTTTAGCGTAAGACTCAAATGTAGACCCCTTGGTTGGTCTCAGAGCATTTATAAGAACTGCACCATCCATTATGATAACATTAGCGGTAGGCTCTTTGTCAGGGTTGTCTGATGCATGCTGTTCTAGTAGAGGCAGCAGCTGTGACTTGGTACCCTAATGCATCTGTCCATTTTGTGCCAGTGATGGTGGGCAATTTTGATTTTCATGTTGAAAGATTTCATTTAAATCACACTGTTCTGGCATGATATGAAGAGGCGTGAGACTAGATTACAATCATCCTTTGTGGTTTGCAGTGACTGTTTGCCCTTGGATTCTGTAGTAGACATCTTGCAACTGAACAATACAATTTTGTTCTTGTGTACTGGTTCATAGAATTTGCTGGGTGTCTTGAGCCTCTCAATAAAGTTTGTGAATTGTGTCTGTCCAAGGCCCTTCGTAGATCTCAAGGATTCACTAACTTTGCTGTCCATAATTTCATGACTGTCTAGCAGTCCTCAAAAGGGTTGCCCATTTCTTTGATTACTTTTGCCAGATTTTCAACCATTTCAAGAAACCTTTTCTGCACAGTTTCATTTTTCATCATGATGCTTACCCTCAGATTTTGGATCAGCATCACTTCTAGTCTCAAACTCAACGATCAGGCAGCTTACTTCAGGACCAGCCACTGTCCACCTTCTGAGAGCATTTTCATCTTCAAATAGGCCAACGGCTCCCCCATTTCCTTTCACATGAGCATTATTCTGCTCGTGTGCTTGTGTCTATAGCCATTGAGGAAAAAAGGCCGAGTAGTTTTGTGGACAGCAAAATTTCCCTTTGTGAATTCATCAAATGTGTCATTTTGGAGAGCCTCCATGTCCCTCAAATGAATTGAAAGCCACCTGGCATAACGTGCATGGTCCAGGGCAAAGAAGAAAGGAATGAGTTCCTGCAGCACATCTTTGTACAATTGGAAATTAGACTCTCGGTATGACCTGATGAAAACAAACACTAGAAGTTCTAGCTGAAGAACAAGATTCCAAAAGTAGAATTGGGGACACTGATTCTCGTTTTCTGATCCAGCTTTCACAGCTTAGCTCAAATTTTTCTTCTGCTTCCCGGATATATGCAAGCTGTCACCTGGTGGGCTAGACATGTCTTCTTCAAATGTAAAGCAGAAATAAATGAGTCTACTGTTCCAGGGGTAGCTATTTCTGCTTCTGCAAGAGCACCAGTCCAACCACTGTCTTTCAAGAGATCACCCAGAATTTTGAATGCTGCCATTTCTATATGTAGCCCTCCATACATAATAACCATATCACCATACTGCAATAGCCAATCCCATTGGATTTGCTTATCAACTGCGAATAGTGGCTGATCAACTGCTAGAACTGGGGTTTGGCCAGGATTGAGAAACTGTGTGGTTGCTCTTGCAACATCCATGGCATGTTTTATCATTGCAACTGAATGAGCTGCCTCTTGAAAAAGAGGTAACATTGATGACAAGTTTATTTCAAATGGGCCTGTCGCTTCTGAGAAGCATGATGTGCTGCCCAAGATATGGACACAGCATTTTCACTGCTGTCCAACAGACTGACTTTCTCAAGCCATTCATGCTCAAGAGAACGATGCTTTGAAAGCACAACCTGTTGGTATCCTGCACTTCCACTGGGTGAAGGGAGGGGATTCTCGTGTTTAAAGTGAGCATTTGTGCAATATCCAGGAAGAGAATGTACTTTTTTTACTTTGTTCCACTTTGGATGATTTGGGCCAAGTTTCTGTCCTTACCCTTTTCATCAGTGCTCAGATGCTGAAACAAAGATATGCCTGTCCCATGGAAGGATGTTTGTGCAGTTGTGGCACTTGGATTATGGTCCAGATTGTCAACAGCACAAGTTGTAAAGAGCCTTTTTCTTAATGTAGTGGGACAAACTACTTCCTCCACATCCCTTGTTACAACTGCTTCTCCAAACCCTTTAGTCAGTTCCAGAACCCTATCATAGCTGATGCTGATTCCATGGTGATGGAATGTATCAATTAATTGATGCTTCCTGGTTTTTGCAAAGACCAGGAGATCAATATATTTGAAACGGAGGTTCTCTTGACTTGGAATGTCTGGAGAGTGTTGAAGATGCTGGATTCTTTCGACAGTTGAAGTGCAAAAGTTGTGCTAAAGCTAGATCAGTAGATGATGTTCCATATTTAAGTTGGGATTTTATATTGCCACCGTTTTGTAGCACACTTACAAATTCCAACAAACTTGGTGACACAGATTCTCTTCTAGTGTCTGCTGTTAAGGTTCTATCAAATTCTACCTCATGTTCAAGCATCTGTTTCCTCAATATCTTAGCTGCTTTGGCCACGATTAGTGCATCATTGTAGTTACATGCCGTGGCTAGGGCTTCTCCCATTTTCCTTTTGTAGGCAAACCAAATTTCTCTTCCCTTTTCAAAGTCCTTCAGTTTTGGGATCCGGACAAGTATCTGTTCTATTAACCGTGTTCAGTGCACAAAGGAAGCTTCAACATTTAGCTGTTCCAGTCTTTGTTTGTACAAATCATCAAATTCTACCATTGTAAAATAGCAGCACCCATCTGTAGTCAACTGCTTGTCTCTTATGTACATCTTAAGCTCAGCAAAAGCATGGGCACATGCCTCTTGTCTGTACTGCACATAATCATCTCCAATTTTCTGGGAATTTAGCCAGGCCCTTTCCCTGTTGTACACACCTGTCAGACAAGATGGGTGATGCATATAGTCTTGAGAAACAATATCTCCAACACTAAGCTTGGCCAGAAGTTTCTCATCTAGTAGGCTGATGGCACATCATTGCAGCTTTTCATGTAAAGACAATGTCATGGCCAATCGTAAATCTTTGATTGGTGTTGGTTGGTCACAATTAAAGCATATTCCTTCTTTCTCAGTCTTAGATTCTTCTGCATCTTCTTCATCTGCCTTCTGGCTACTATGTGTGAATTTTGCTGATGGGGCATCATCTTCCTCTTTTGTCTCATACACAATGACTTCCTTTTCCTCTCTAGTTTTGTTGTTTTGAACTTCAGCATACATGATTCATGATATGTTGCTTTGTTATTTTCAAAGGTCTGCAGAATTCCATCACCTTCATCAAGCCTTTTGGGATGAAATGGTATAGGCATTACATTTAACTTATGGAATTCAGGAATGTTTGTAGCAAGGATAACATAGCCAGCACCAGATGCATCAACTAGTCTTTCACGTGTGTCCTCTTGGCACAAGCAACAAAGCTTCCAGTTAGCCATATTATCTCTCTTCAGGAAAGACGCTGACTTTGAAGATTGTCCTGCCACTGCTTTTGTTCTATAGGCTGAGGGTTTATCCTTTTACCACCTATATAACATATATGCACTTTCAGATATGGGATACAACTAGGCTCAGATATGTCATAATCCTACCCCTAGCCTGATCATTCATCCAATGCTATTTAATTCCTGTGTGATCTGTACACCATCAAGAAGACTTGGCTCGGCTCTCCCGCGCTGGCACATCCTGTCAATTCAGGTGCAGCTGTTTAACTTTGAATTGGGGCTAGCTAAACAGCATTTGGGAAACTAATAAAAATCTCTGCCATTAGCTAGCACTGAACCCCACGCTGAGCTTCACAGCTATAGTGTCAACCAGTGTGCCCTGGTAGTACACTGACACTGCACTATTACACTTTTACATTAAGCTTATTACCCATTTTTTTCTAAATGAGGATGAAAATTAATTAACTGGGGATTAATTGATTTCTAATCTACAAAAAATTAACTGGTCAGGCTGAAGTTACCCCAAATCCATGTATTACCCTACCTTTAGCCTCATATATGAGCTTGAGTACCAATTTTTGGCATTTTGGAGGACATTTTTGATATAGTGACATCCATCTTGGATGTTTCTATGCAGAGAAATGACGTATCTACATATATAAAGGCTTGTTTTTAATATTTTAATATAAACTGGGAGTGACTTAGGGATCTGAATGTGATTAATCGATTAAATACCAATATTCAAATATCCACAGGACGCCATTTTGAAAACCTGTCGGCCATCTTGGAAAATGGCAAAATTTTGTGTGGACGGAGGTTGATAATGAGACCAAGGGGCAAGAAGAATAGTTGAGCCAAGTTTCATGCTTGTATCGCCATTTGCACTTTTCCCCTATTTTTTTTTTTTTAGGTACCCACTCCACTAAAAAGCGGGTTCAACATAGTGTTATTAGATTTTATGGTTTCTAGAAAAGCAAGTTCTACATACCGTTCTTACAACTTATGGTTTCTATAAGAGAGGTTCAAAATATTATTTTTACACCTTATGGTTTCTATAAGAGCCGGTCCAGTGTATCATTTTACACCTTATGGTGTCTATAAAAGTGGGTCCAATATATCATTTTACACCTATAAAACTCACACTAGGTATGGAAAATCTTTTCCCATAAAAAAAAAAAATCATAAAGGACTAATGTTTGCGATATATCGTTGCCTAGATTTGTCATTATAATGTCAAACCTATAACAAAGTTAAGCATGACTGTAAAAGCCTGTCAGTAGAGTGGGGTTGAAAAGGGACATCCCGTATTCAATAGAAATTGAGCAGTCTGTCGTTCTCAGGCATGTTTAATAATCTCAATAACATGATTAAATTAATATCACAGACTGTATCGCTCAAGATCATTCCTGAAGAAGGTGAAGATCATTTAGAATAATGGTTGTCCCCTTATTATTATTATTATTATTATTATTATTATTATTATTATTATTATTATTATTATTATTATTATTAATGGAGAAACAAATCCACAGTGATGTATATGTACATATATTTAAAGATTAATCTGTACAGAAAGCTTTCCGAAAACTGCTCGATTTCCCGAAAGCTTTCTGTACTGTACAGATTTATCTTTATGAGTAAATATATGTACATATACATAACTGGATTTGTTTCTCCATTTCAAGACTCATGCTCTACGAGTATCTTTAATTATTATTATTATTATTATTATATTATTATTATTATTATTATTATTATTATTATTATTATTATTATTATTATTATTATTTGGCAGCAGACCCTCTTTTAAACATGTTCTATTGAAAAGCTGCATTTATTTTGTAGAAGACTTTTTCTATTTTCCTTATTGCGGACTTCTCTTCAGTGGAGGTGCGTGCTAACAGCTCGCCTATATTTGTCATTTCATGGGGAAAAGTCAAAATCTGGATTCTGCTTCTTTATATATTCTATACAATTGGTTCTATACAATTGTTGCCGCGACGCGTTTCGACAGACTCTTCTGTCATTCTCCAGCGGGAGCTAGTAGAGGACTGGCAGATTGCATAGGTCCTTCTGAATTTATACACGGGCTTCAGCGGAGGGGGGGGAGGTCATGGATGGCGAATTCTGAATGGTTGCTGTCTGACCTTCCAACAATGTAGTGTGTTGAACTACACTGTCGAGTTCAGCACAGACGACCGGCTCCCCTTCCTCGACGTTATGGTCACAAAGACGGAACGGAACTTGAAGACATCAGTCTACACAAAATCCACCAATTTGGGACTTTGCTTGAATGGGGATAGCGAGTGCCCTGCTAGGTTTAAGAACACGACAGTCAGTGCCTTCATTAAAAGGGCCCCTCCCACTGCTCCACCTGGCAGGACACCAACAAGGAATTACGTGCTGCACAAATGTTGGTGAACAATGGTTTCACCAACAAACTCATCAACAAAGAAATTCGAACTGGCCTGGAAAAATGGTACAACGGTGAGAACACACAACCTGCCCCCAAGATGACATAAAGATCTATTATAAGGCCCGGATGCATCCCCAGTACCGTGAGGACGAGAACTCCATGAAGAAAATCGTCATGGAAAACGTCACCCCCGACCGAAGACAGTAAGAGAATAAATCTTATAATTTATTAAGAACCGCCGCACCCGTGATCTAGTGATGAAAAATAACCCCTCTCCGCAAGCAAGAGAACCCTCAAGCAGAAGAACGTGGTCTACCAATTTTGTATGTCCTTCCGAGGATGCTCTGGCGCTTATATTGGAATGACCACGATACGTCTGTCTAAAAGGATCTCCTGCCACGCCCAGGAGGGTGCCATCATGAACCACGCCCGTGCTTCTCACAATATTTCCATCTCCCGCGACAGTATTATACAAAATATAGTATAATCGGGAGAGCCGCCGACCTCGACGTCTGCGCCTGCTAGAGGCGCTCCTCATTGCCGAGACAAAACCAACAATGAATACGACGCAGGAGGCATCGCTTCTACCCACGAATTTAAGAAGAATAATACAGAACACCCGCCAAATCCAACGAATATCTGAAAACGACAACACTGAGAATGGAGATGCCCTGATGAGCGAGGCGCCCTTCGAGACAATCCCCCGACTACGACAGAAAGAGTAGATAATGACATCATTCATCCGCAGCCCAATAGCAGCCAAACTACCGATGATGTCAGCCGGCATGACATCACGCAACGGCAGGCCAATGGGAACGCTGGAATGAATGACATTCCCAGGTTGCGAAGATCTGTCAGGATCGAGCTTCGCCGCAGAAATTTGGCTTGAAGTTCGCTGACTGCAACCAATCAGAATTCGCCATCCATGACCCCACCCCGCTGAAGCCCGTGTATAAATTCAGAAGGACCTATGCAATCTGCCAGTCCTCTACTAGCTCCGCTGGAGAATGACAGAAGAGTCTGTCGAAACGCGTCGCGGCAACAATTGTATAGAACCAATTGTATAGAATATATTCCAGATTTTGACTTTTCCCCCATGAAATGACAAATATAGGCGAGCTGTTAGCACCCACCTCCACTGAAGAGAAGTCCGCAATAAGGAAAATAGAAAAAGTCTTCTACAAAATAAATGCAGCTGAAGCAGCAATAATATTCAATAGAACCTATTATTATTATTATTATTATTATTATTATTATTATTATTATTATTATTATTATTATTGAAATCAGTAAAAACAAAACTTACAAATATACCGAAATAATAAGCCATTATACATACCGAAGATATTATGCATTATGGGTGAAATGAACCAATTTCAGTCATATGCGTCATTTATCACACTTACCCGTTCACTTTTATATTGACAGACTACAAATATATTCACTAACTCCAAAAGCAACAGTCCGTAAAATTTCGATGGTGCTAACGTCCCTTCCATTCCAGATGCTCGTTAGGATCTGAAAATAATTGCCATGTTAAACAGAGGATTGTGTGTGTGTGCGTAATAACGTAAGCATCCATTTTCAAAATTAGTCAATAACATTCAAGTAGAAGGATTTTGAGATGGGAAATGGATCAAAAATTCATTTAAAAATGAGAAGCACATATCTGAAGATTAATATGATAGTGAAAATAAAATATTGAATAGGTTATTCTAAAGTTACCCCTATCAGAAGACTCTACCCGATTTATAACAAACCTTCTATTTAACCCAAAATTTTTAGTAGAAAAGTAAGTCTATGATAACCCATGCCAACGTTTTATTTGGAACTGATATCGCTGTAGAGGCAAAAGATTTTAGAACGATTCGATAGAGGCTTTTTTAAAAGGAAGGATTTAATTGTGTAAATTCGTACATCTTTTTCAGCAAGTTACCAGAGGAAAAAAATCAATTCTTGTAAGGTATAGTTTACCTAAATATGTTGTAAATGCGCAAATTAATCATAACGAAACCGTGTTAGAAAAGGGTAATCATAGAAAAATTCATCAGCATGTTAAGTGGGAAGAGTTTAGTGATTTTAAAAGAAGAAAACAGTGAACTGGAAAAGTAGTTTTAATATCTGCTTACATTCCAGGAGCATTAAAATGCAAGAGAAGCTAATGAGAATATTTATTTTTCAGAATAGACAATGGCATTGAGCAGGCGAATTGGAGAAGTATAATTTCAATAGGAGCTTCCCATAAACATATGCAAATAAATAAAGCCAATTAAAAAAATTTACTCTTACAATTACAATCTATTTAATATTCGCAAAAAGGTTTTCGTATATCGATAACATTAATATATTCATACATTTAATTAAATGAGTATGCATTTGCCATCAAATCATTTCAAATAAATGAGAGTAATGGAATCAGTGTTTTTTCCTACAGCAGCAAAATCATATAAAGAATTTTTTGAACGCAGGTGAAAAGTTATAAAATTGAACACTGTATAATTACAATATAAAATCATGCAAATATGCAGTCTAGATAATGAAGTTACAGATGTATATTATCATGTTAGCAGTAATTTATCGATGTTCCGATGATACATTATGATTGCAAACTTATGCAAACTGGGAGAAGTGTGAAATAAACAGGTGGAACATATTAACAAAATACAAAAAGAAAAGTTCCTAAATAAAATCCATAATCATGATCGTAATTAGCTTATTTTTTCGGCGGATTGAAAACTTTGTTCGCCTTTATTAATTGTGTTGTCGTCCTTGTGAGCTATATATATAAAAAAATAAGGGTTAATTTTTTATGAACGCTTTTCCAAGTCTTAATGCATGTTAGTATGCATAAAAAAATTTGTGGCTCTCATATAAAATTTTGTCATAACTATTCACTTCACAGTTTTTCATGGTCATGACGATATTTTAATAAATCATGAAATCGCAGTTTTGGTCGCTATTCTATTCAGAAAGGAAGACATGATTCATTCAAGAAAAGTCGATAATCAAGAGGTCACGTAAGATTGAGTCATTTCTTGTCATTTTCTTTTCTGTTGTTGAAATATTACCGGTCTGATCCAGCCTCATTTTACTGTTTTGTTCCTTTTTTCTTTCATTTTAGACTTGAAAAATAAAGGCTTAGGAAAAGTTTTCCATTGGTCTTGGTTTGTTCAAGGTTTGCAAGTACGTATATTGGGTTGGAATTTGCATAATAAGCACAATGTTTACATTTTTGCGTTTCGCTTATAAATGTGCATTTATCAAGCCAATATATACACAAAATTGTGAGCAAAAGTAAGAGAAAATTAGTTAAATTATTTTCGCTTCTCTATTTTGGTAGAAAGGCCACCTGCTATATACTAAATAAGTATAACAGACAACCCAATTAGAAATGTTGGCTTTGCCACCATCATTTCATCCTCTGAAATATAGCGAAACAATTGGTAAAAAAAAAAAGGAAAAAAACAGCAATAGGAAAGGATGAAAAATCTTAATTATTAGTACTGGTGACTTTTTTCTGAGGACTAATATTAATTTCTTTCAAATTTATATTTTGAACACTCAGGCACACAAAAATATTTACATATTAAACTTCATGGCAAGCTTTTACACTCACACTCAGGTGCACACACTCACAATCAGGCGCGCACGCACACACACACACACACACACACACACACACACATATATATATATATATATACATACACACATACACATATATATATATATATATATATATATATATATATATATATATATATATATATATATATATATATATATATATATATATATATATATATATATATATATATATATATATATATATATATATATATATATATATATATATATATATATATATATATTTATATATATATATATATATATATATATATATATATATATATATATATATATATATATATATATATATATATATATATATATATATATATATATATATATATATATATATATATATATATATATATATATATATATATATATATATATATATATATATATATATATATATATATATATATATATATATATATATATATATATATATATATATATTATATATATATATAAATATATATATATATAATATATATATATATATATATATATATATATATATATATATTGTCCTGATAAACATCCTTCCCCTCCTGTAAATTTGATTTCTTTATTTAATTTTGAAATAATCTGTTATTCATTTGCCTATTGGGTCGGGGAATTGGTGGGCATTGGAAAGAACCTGAGCCTATTTGAACCAGACAGTAGCCGTTAGCCCCGAGGAGAGCCCTTAACCACCCACCCCCAACATCGTACGATCCACAGAACAATAAAACCCCCCTTTTCCACCCCCATCACGCGATGGGGAGGCAGGTAGGTATGGGGGAGGTCAAAAAGGCCATTTAGCGCTAGGGACCAGGTAGGATTCTAATCTGTAGGCACCTAATGATAAGTGTGCTTTTCCTCTGCCCTCTTTGCTGGTTCTTTTGACATACTTGCAGGTACGGGTGGCCCAAAAGCTCGACGTCTCAAGACGCCATGTTTTTGGAAGCAAGGAGACGCTCCTCTGACCTCATCTGTAGCTCACGTGCTGCATTTTCCCGCTCCACTGGTTGAACTGACTTCGACGGACAGCTGGAACAGTTGTTAGGCGCCAACAACAGTCATAAAAGGTTCGTACGTTGCAAGTAATCAATAACCAGCCCTTTCCCCTTTTACTTAAACTCCTTAAAATTCCATTTCTTTAAACTTTAACTCCTTCCTCCACAAAGCAATCATCCTTTGTTCGAGTCCCGCCTACATCCCATACCTCGCCATTTATGTGCCTTGAATTCAAGTAAAGATCCCGTGATAACCATCAATTATCCCTCCCCCAGTGCAATTTAAGGGCTATTTAGGTTAAGCCATATCAGTGTTAATTTTATCTTTGTGTGAGTGCGATCACGTGTTCCTTGTTAAAGCCTACGCTGCTCCGATTCTCAGATTGTGCCTACGTGATTCCATTATAATTATCTGCTGGACTACATAGGGCTAACATTTAAGCGTAGAGTATTCCCATTTATAAGGGGGATTCCATTTCCTTCAGTGTGTACCGTCATTCCTAACTTAGAACGTCTCTTTCAGGAGAGACACACGGACCGATCGCAATCCATGCTTCTCGTCTGCCACCAAAATCCTGAAAATTCCTGTTGCAGTCATTACCAAATTCCGTTGTGGCCCGAAAATGTTCATACGAATTATTCTCCCATCCTGGAGTTCCATCACTTGCATTACCTGAGACTATTTCGTGTAATCAGGGCAAGACTGAATGTTATTATTATCATTGGACTGATTGTATTGCATATTGGCCCAATTATTAATCAACTTGCTTGTTGCCAAATCATTGCATTATTGTTCCCTGTGTCCTATAGCTGAATCTGCCCCTTAGTGATTATGTTGTTCTGTTGTCTCATTGTTTACTTGCTAAGTCTCTGTAAATAAACCCCTGCAAATTTGTAAAAGAATTCTAATTCCCATATGGCGACCTTCCTCATTCAATTGTAAATCCATGAAAATCTAAGGTAAGTTTTCAAACAACTTTTCCTTTTGCTCATAAGCTGGACTTTCTTGGTTTTGTGGCAGCATCATTATAATTTTGTTTCAATTTCTCACCAGCCAGGACGTCCAGTATATGACAATATATATATATATATATATATATATATATATATATATATATATATATATATATATATATATATATATATATATATATATATATATATATATATATATATATATATATATATATATATATATATGTGTGTGTGTGTGTGTGTGTGATGTGTGTGTATGTATGTATGTATGTATATATATACATATGTATATATACTGTATATATAAATGTGTGTGTGCGCGTGTATGTGTCTGTAAAGAAAAAGATGCACTGAAAATCAGCATTGTAATATAGCAAGTGATCTCTCACAATAGGAGAGTCAAGACAAAAACGAATATTTGAAGATCTCTCTCTCTCTCTCTCTCTCTCTCTCTCTCTCTCTCTCTCTCTCTCTCTCTCTCTCTGTTGCTTTGGAGTCTCTTTCCAATCTACCAGAACGGTCAGAGCCCTTTGGGATTCGGAGGGGTGTCAGTTCGTTGAAACGTGCGTGAAGTCGGCAACTTCTATTCCCACAGTCAATTTCACCTCTGTATAATTTAATCACAAATACTCTTCCTTCTTCCCTCATCGACTTCTTTCGCCCGTCTCCCTTCAACCCTTCAATCTTGGCGTCTTTTCCCCGCGAGGTTGCTGCCCCATTATCAAAACCCTCGTCGTTCTCTTCCCTTGTTCTCATTTACACCGATGGTTATTTCGCGATGACCGTCTCCATCTTTCCCTGCATAAATTCTATGAAGTTATTGTCGCTCCCCTGCTCCATCGCCATTATCTATATTCCCAGGACAAACTTTCCTTCTCGTGTGATTACGCGGACCGGTATCTCGTGATTAAACTTGACTAAAAAGCTCCTAATCGAATTATGTATCTCCTTTATCTGCTACGAGGGTTCCCGGTTCTTCTGGTTCTTCTTATTCGTCTTCGTTCCTTGTCCCTTAGTTCGTTTGACCCTTAAAGGACATTCTATTAATGGCCGCTGCAACTTTTACCATCGGTACCCCAACACCAATGTATGTAGCATTGCCTTCCGCCGCATTATTTCAATATTTCCTACCTCTTCCACTTCGTTTTGCCAGTTTTGCTCTGGAATAGAAGGTGAAGGAAACCTTAATAATAATTGTATGCATTCTAACGTAGTCATTAATCTTATACTTACGACAAAATTCGAATCCTCGAGAAATGTTGTCACAGACCACAGTGAAGTAAATGGAGCCTGCGTGGTGAGAGATTTCAATAGATTGTTGTAGGCTCACCTATCTCAAAATACGAAGGGAGGGTTTTCTCTTAAGTTACCGAAGAGTGGGGCCTTCAGAAAACTCACATTTTCATCTGTAAAGAGGAATACAAATGTAAAAGCGTATAGATAATACGTAATGTGTAAAAGTTCATTATTATTATTTTTTTTATTTATTTATTTTATTTTATTTTTTTTTTTTTTTTTTTTTTTTTGTCTATCACAGTCCTCCTATTCGACTGGGTGGTTTTTGTAGTGTGGGATTCAGGGGTTGCATCCTGCCTCCTTAGGAGTCCATCACATTTCTCACTATGGGCGCTGTTTCTAGTAGCACACTTTTTTGCATGAGTCCTGGAGCTACTTCGGCATCTGGTTTTTCCAGATTCCTTTTCAGTGATCTTGGGATCGTGCCTAGTGTTCCTATTATTATTATTATTATTATTATTATTATTATTATTATTATTATTATTATTATTATTATTATTATTATTATACCATTGAATCTGATTGCTGCTGCAATGCCGTTCGGAATAAAATACTCCTTTTCTGTTCTTGATTTGATTTGATTAATTGTGGGTTATGTGGCGTCACAACTACCTTCCTGTTCTTCTGATGGTGTCCTTTTCTTCTTTTTGAAGGGTGAAGATAAGTTGTCCCAATTCCTCTGGAAGCAGCAGAGTAACTGGGAAAACTTATCTTCAGCCTTCCAAAAGAAGAAAAGAACATGAAAAGAAGAACAGAAAGCAGTATTTTAAATTGAACGGCATTGTGGCAGCAATCAGATTCAATAAAATATGCTTAAACGAAAGGTTACTGTAGATATATACAATTATTATTATTATTATTATTATTATTATTATTATTATTATTATTATTATTATTATTATTATTATTATTATTATTATTATTATTATTGAAGGAGTGCAAATGTCCATGTAGTGTCGAAGAAACCTTATAAGGTAAGCCAGTTCCCGACAAGCAGAATGTGTGAAAAGCGAAAAATAGAGAGAACTAACAAGTAGGTAAAAAATAAATAAAATAATATATCAGGATGAATTCTTATTTGAGGTATATTCCCAACCAAGATAGAACTTATATGTTATCATGTCACCTGAATTCTATTCCTTATATAAGAGCACTAAATAAATAAGCTTCTTAATTATAAACAGGATGTCCAGTGTTTTCAGTCCTTAACCGTATACGAAGTAACTTAAGAAGGCATGAGTGGAGTAAAGGCCTATATAATTATAGCTACGTTCAAATAACAGCACATGAAAGGATCTTCCCTAGATAGTAAACCCAAGGGTTTTCGGGGACTAGGACTAATATTTCTTGGGGAGTCATTATTTTTATGATATTTAGTCTTTTGTTTATGTTTTTACGGTAATCCCCAACGGCCTTGTACTAAACACGCCGCAAAGGTGGATATACAGTATACCGGGCTAAAACCCTTGGGGGTCACTATCCCCAAGGGCTTTCGAGGGTCGTTATCTAGGACCAATATTTCTTGGGGGTCATTATCTTTATGATATTACAGTCTTTTATTTATGTTTTTACGGTAATCCCTAACGGGCTTGTACTAAACACGCGGCAAAGGTGGATATATACTGGGTTAGAACCCTTGGAGGTCATTATCTAGGTAGGGTCCCACAAAAGGTTTCCTTTACCAGACAGATCCCTTATTATGGTACTGGCATGAGTAAGCAGCACTCTCACTCAATGACCGTTTTTGTCACAAATTCATTATTTTCTCCGTGACATATGACTGATATACAATTACAAATTTTACCTCCTCAAAGATGTTGGACAGAGTTCTAGTAGATGATGTTTTATTAAGTGACCCTCTGAAGGTGATCAACGTTTTGGAAGAAACCAACCCAGAGCTGAAAATCCGTTTCCCCTGAAACAATTTCAACTTCGATTCTATTTTTTCCATAAAGTTTTTCATCCTGCTCTTGGAATATCCTGCATGAAATCACCTAAAGCTAATAAGATGACTCAGGAACGGACAGACAGAACCGATAAAGGTTTACCTAGACATAAGCGCATCGGGTGATCTCTGGAAGTTCGCCTTTGAGATAAGTCCACAAAGATGATGAATTATTGTTACGAGACGCTTGTGAATTTTGACCTGATTTATCAAAGAAGTTAGTTGTCTGGAGAGGTATACCAAGTAAGGTCGTCTATAATGTCTAATCAAATTCTACCCACACATTCGAAAGGTGACCGTGTTAACGCCCACGCAAACATAACTGGATACAATATTACAAGGTAACAATGACAAGGAAGCTATTGATAGGCATACAAGTCTCCAGGAAGGAATCTCGTCTCACTGCAAAAATAAAGATAATATAACAGAAATCATAAATAAATGTCTACAAAGTCACAGAAACCAAAAAGCCATCTTTTAACACTTTACATAGACAAAAAACAAAAGACCTAAGGAAACATTTATACTACGTACCAAAATCGTGCACAGTTAACCAGGCCTCGAGAAATGTGTAATTTCTGTGGTTATTTCAGTTCCCCTAAAAAAAAAAACCATTAGTTCATTCAAAGATAGCACCTTATCACATTGTGTTTTTCCCGAATGTATGATATGGAATATAGTAGTAAAGAAAGAAACCACTGTCTAAGAAAACAAGCACACACACTAAACATAAGGAAGGAGCAACATCCATAAAGGACACTTAATTGTTACTAAGGAAAATCACACATTTTGGATACAGTCCATTGAGCTGAGAGAGAGGGAACGAGAATTTTAACATATTAGTATACAGATTAGATAAGAGCAATTTGTTTTAACTACAGAATATCCGAGAACCATCCTTACAAAAAAGTGTGTTTTGTCATGAAGTTAAAGTCCTATTTCAAAGTAAATAACAGCATTTATAATAATGACTGTGAGCCACCATCTTAGCAACAATCTTATATATATATATATATATATATATATATATATATATATATATATATATATATATATATATATATATATATATATATGTATATATGTATGTATGTATATATATACATATATATATATATATATATATATATATATATATATATATATATATATATATATATATATATATATATATATATATATGTATGTATGTATATATATATATATATATATATATATATATATATATATATATATATATATATATATATATATATATATATATATATATATTTAGGTGTTTCTGAAATTAGAGTACCCCCCCAACCTACAGCATAAACTAAAATTGATATGGACAAAAACAAGTAATTCAGAACAGGTATTTATTTAAGTTCTCTCTGCGTATTTCATATTTTGTGTGGCCTCCATCTGCCTGTACCACAGCCTGCATTCTTGAGGGGCATGATTGCAGCAAATCGCAAAAAGGCTGAAACTCAAACTCCATTTCCCTGAGCACTTCGGTCACCTCTCTCCAAGAGTCGTTGAGGCTTGGTACACCATTATAGTTCACTGTGCGTGCTTCAACACAATCCTTTAAGATACTACCAATATTTTCACACACATTAAGGTCAGAGGAGCTACCTGGAAATTCACTTGACGAGAAGAAATCAATACCACAGTTTTGAAGCAGCTCCTGTGTCTGAAGAGCCTTGAAACATGGTGCCTAATCATGCAAAAATGTGACTTCTTCAACAGATAACACATTTTCAGGTTCTTTGAGGAAAGGGAATTCTCCACCAGTAAGCACAGTTTCTCTGAAGTATTCGGCATTCCATGACTGTCCTTTTTCTTTGATGATCCACATTAACCGTTTGGCTGTGAAACAGAAAAATTCCCAAACATTCAGGAAATTTCACAACTTGGCGATAGCACACGTCATCGCTGATATCCAACTTTGCAGCCCAAACGATGTCATTTTTATGATTTGGCTTCCTGATTGTGTAAATGAAGAATTTATCTGATGCGGCAACATGGAGAAAGTCAGCTTCATCCCAATCTTTAAGAAATGAACCACAAAACCATGCACGGTCTTCTCTCTGTTGCTGAGTGATGTTGGGCTTGCTGATAACATGAAATGGCTTGATACCAGATTTTTTCAACTCACGATATACAGCACTATAACTTCTCTTCTTTCCCCTTTTTGTTTTTAGTTCAAGCACCAATGTACGTAACGACTCTTGGGCTACCCACTGCCTCAGCTATGATGTCTTTTGACTCCTGAGAAAGGACTTCAGGCCTTCCAAGATTCTCACTCCTTTCGCGATGACAGTCATATGGGTTTTTGTTCCAGTTTCTTTTAACAAAGGATTCGTCTCTTTTAATGTATTTAGCTATCCAGGAACGTGAAACGAAGGATGTGACAGCAACCCTGGCCTCTCTGAAGGTTATAGCCCGGATTCGGTTAGTCCACAGCCATAGCTGTGTCTAACTCCGTCACTCAGTCTGAAAATACAAGAAATGTAAAATGAAAAATAGCTTAATAGAAACTTAAAATAATGTACTTTGAGATAGGCTATAGCAGAAAACTT